>NC_067163.1:1889740-2189740 GCF_903995435.1 Acomys russatus
GACTAAGAGCATAGAGATGGAATTTTTTTTTCTTAAAGAAGATGTAGATATAAGCAGAGAGCAGAATTGCAAATGAAGAAGTAGCAGTTGGAGAGAAAAGAGAAAAACATAAGACCAAATTAATATTTTGTCAAAGAACACTCAGTGGGAGGAAGACCTTTAAAAGATTTATATGATATTCAAAGGCCGTTAGCTTTGCAAAGATATAAGACAAGTGAGTCGTGTATTAAGACTCTTGAGTAACTGGTACGACAGACTCAAGGGACTTTACAAGGTTGTTGGGTAAAAAAAAAACTGTTATAAATGAATGTCTCACAGTGGAAATAAAGACATTTTTCAATTGATTATGGACAGCATGATATATTAGGACACGTGGAAGACAGATCAGGTGATTTTTAAGTGTAAAAGTTAAAAAGGAAAAGGGAATATAAGTGTTGACATATGAGGTTTCAGACAATGTGTCAGTGCGAGAACCACCATTTCAGTACAAAGGATGGAATTACTTTAAGCACAAGAAAAAATCACATATTCTGAACTCATAAGTATACACATCTGGATGGAGATAGATGGCATGAAAACAGTAAGTGAGGCAATGTTAAATCAAGCAGCAGCTGTTTCTGAATCCATAATAAAAAGATGCTATTGACCCAGCTGGGTGGCCAGTGCCTAGATGAGGGTGAGAAAGGTTGGAGAGAGAGTAACTTGTGTGAGAACCAAGCTGCACTTAGTGCTTTGCAAATAGCAAAAACTAAATTAATATTTACTGAATAAAAAGATCAAAAATGAGAGTAATTGCCAACTGGGCTTCTTTTTATTTAGTTTAGTCCAAACCTGTGATGCTGTCTCCTTGTTTATGGGAAAGCATTCCATATCTCACCCCACATAGCATGATTACATATTGCAATCATGTTATCTATAAAGCAGGTGTGATAGAACCAAAGTTCCCAGGCTGTTATGTCAGTTAATTGATGTTTATGTATAGAATGCAAACTGTCCTGTGCTCAGAACATCCTGACTCATTTAAATCTCTTTGCCTTAGTGACTCTCAGGAGTTGGTCTAACAAATTGAGAAATTAACTTTTACTTTATGATTTTCTATTCCTAAACTGAAATGTAAAGAATCAAGGAAAGAGTACGTGGACACCAAGGGAGGGTTCCTCAACACTGCTGGGCTCACCTTGGGAAGTAAGAGGTTATGCTGGACATTGCATCACAAACAAAACCAAGTACACCTAAATTATTGTTTTTGAATAAAAGGGATTTTGCCCTGTGAGAAAGGAGTTACCATCATTATGGAGGAGTAGGTACCTATGAGGATTAATAAGCAAATATTCACAACTTGGATGTTACGTACAAATATACTTACTTCCTTGTCCAGGATAGAGCATGTGTGGTCAAATCCTCCAAAATAAAAGTCATCTTTCACTTTTGTGCCTGGAAATTTGTTCAGTTTTGAAAGTCATATTCCAAGAAAAATTAATCTGTGACTGTATAATACTTGTGAGAAATTATATGCTTTCAGAACAAAAGAACCGGACACTGACATTGGATCAGACCTAACAGGATGCATTCCTCTCAGCATGCTGGACACTGACATCCTGTGTCCTTCATGTTCCAGCACCGAGTACTTCAATTGCTGCTCCGCATCAGAACAAGACAGCTCCTAGGACATTTTCAGAGAAATCTTATATTCCCAATTGGTCCAGCATTTTAGACTGTCCTACACGGGACTTTAATTAAGGCTGAAATTTCTCAACACTTATAAACTGGCCTGCAAATATATTCCTACCTTTTAAAACCCATTTGTCCAATTTTATTTGGGCCCCTACAAAGGTATTATTCATCCCAAATCTGCCTGAAGAAATCTGAAGAGAATGATGTCCCATTTTCTTTAAGGGGGGTCAGGTAGGGTTTTTGTTGCTTTTTTTTTGGCTATATAGGGTTATTATTAATGGGTTTTGATTACAAGTTATTGTTGGTCTTATCTAGAGAGAAACAAGGGTAGACTCAGCAATGTCTCCTTTTTCCTTTACCTTACATTCTTAGGTTGGGAGATATGAGTTGAAAAGAAGAAGGGTAATATAGAAACATATAGGGAAGATAGAACAAATTGTAGATTAGTGTATCTACTCCTCAGCTTATTTCTTAATTGTTACTCTGGCGGGTTATTTTTAATTCACTGGTATAGAATGCTGTAGATAGATGCAAAATAAGTTTAATTCTAGATACAGTGGTATAGAATTCAAATGTAAGATTATTCTTCACACATTATATATACATAATATATATGCATGTATTGTGTGGGTGTTCCACTCTAATATGAGGTATTACACCCATATAATTCAACTATAATACAAGTTTTACTTCCAAACTTGAAAGTGCTATGTGTGGGCTATTTAGGATAAATAAGTTATACAAATTAATAGTTAATTGTTCAGATCATGGTCATGTCAATTACTAGTCTACTTTTATCACACGAATATACATCTTAGATGTGGCAGATAGATACAATCTATGGAGAGATAAGGTAGGATAGTTAGGTAAGTTTTTCAAAAACTTCAAAGACATGCAGAATATGGCATTTAAAAATGTTTTTATTGTTTTAAAGGTTTGATGACAATGAGACAGGTTAACTCCTGGCAACATCCATACTACCACAAAGAGGATGATGAGAATCAAAGACATTCCTAATGGAGATGCCTTAAATGTGGCAAACAAGCCATTGGGCAAAATTATCTCATTTCTACCACAGACAGAATTCTGCCTAAAAAGGAGCAAGCTTGGATGCTGGGAGAGTTGATCGCCAAACTCTGCCAAGACAGGGTTAGCAAGTCCTCAATAATTCCTGCCTCACAAATAGTCTGTCAGATATATTGGGTCAGAAGACCGAGGAAAGAAGAGTGCTCCAGCATTATAGAGAGTTTTGGGTGACTATTCAGGTAGTAAACTGTCTCTGTCATCTTCTCACTTGGAAGATACTATCTTGCACTCCCAGCTTCTCAGGTAATCAAGATTATTCCTTCTCAAGTCTCTGATGGAGTTGAAGACCAAGTAGCTTAGTCATACAATTAAGCTTAGTTGTTTAGGGGTTAAGATGGTTTTAGGTCTAGATAGATGTTTTAAGTTGATAATGACAAGATGTGATGGAGATTGACTTACATTCAGAATTTTAGATGCATTTTAGATAGAAAAGATGTTTTCTTCAAGGCTGTTAAATCCAAATAGCCAAAACACTAAGAATGTAACATTTATAGAATTCCTGATCGTTTCATGGTTCTTCTCGCTATAGGTAGTTTATTGTGTGTGTGTGTGTGTGTGTGTGTGTGTGTGTATATATATATATATATGTAATAATATAAATGTATATATAAAATATATATGAAAAACAGAAAAATAATTTGCATTAATTGACTGATATTCATTTTGTTGTTAGTCTAATAAAATTATCTATTCTCACTTTATTCTACCTTTGTAAATTAGGGAAATGCTTAGTCTGTCTACCAAATGGCCACACTATCAGGAGTGTTCTACTGCTGGTCTTTTAGAAGCTGAAAGTGGAGGTAAGGAATACTTTAGCGGGAATATTGAATAAGCAAGAAATCCACACAATCCCCATATCCATAATTTAGAGAACATAGAAAAATGGAAAATCATGCAAACCCAATTAATACAAAACCTTTAATTTGTATACATGTTATTTGTATTCTTGTGCAAGGTTTTTATTAGGTTTTAAAATCATATAGAATTGGTTTTAAAATCATGTAGAATTGAATCTACAATTGGGGACAAAACACAGCTTCTGTCTCTTTCATCTTGTGATTCAAGCAGTCTTATGCACTCAGATAATTTTTTCTCTGTAATATGAAATTTATATTTGTGACTGAAATACTTGGTGTGTGTTAGGGAGATGGGAATTAGTAAAGTGTCTGCAGTGCAAGCATGAAGATCTGAATTTGCATGTTGGCTGTAATTTCAATGCTGTGGTGTAGGAGACAGTTTGACTCCCTAGGAAACAGTGACCAAGCAGTACAATCAAGTCAGTGAAGTGTAGGTTCATGGAAGGACTCTGTATCAAAACTAAGACAGAGAGCAATTGTGGAAGATGAGGAAAGTCAACCTAGGCCTCTTCATTTACATACATATGTGGGCTTACACACCTGCACAAACATGTAAACACACAGAGGCCAGCACACACAATCGTACTTGATACATACATCCAGAAGAATAAAAGACACAGCTCAGGTGATAACAGAAAATTTCACAACCAGAACAAACAGCAGACATCCATTAGATGAGGGAACAGGATGGAATTTAAAACAAATAGGAAAGCCAAATTAATTATAAGTCTAATGTACAAATAGATATGCAATATTGTCCAAAAACATTATAACTGATGAAAATAATTAGCATTGAACAGCCTGTAAGCTAAGTGAGAACTTGGGAGTCATCCTTCTAACATACAATAAGATAAAGTTTTACAATGAAGCACAAATATTTTGTCTTGGGCCTATAAGAGAACCAAGTTTCTAGAGTTAATCACTCTACTCTGGGCCAGAAAGGAAGCAAAATTGACAGGAGTGGTGGTACAAGTTGGACAGTAGGTGCTGTAGGACAGAGCAGAGAAAAAATCATTTATAGTTTATATGGCTGTTTGAAAAACTAGGGTAGGATGGGAAACTCCCAGACATCATAGCCTTAGGTATGAGATTTCCTGGGCTCTGGTAAGAGAGAGGGTGGGTAGATGTAGTTTGGAAGACTCTCAAGAGTGAATTCTAACATCATGAGGAAAATGTTGTTCTACAGCCTGGCCCAGTTGTGGGAAGGCATATTCCTGAATGTAGCATCCACAGTCCATTTTAAAGATAGAAGTCTCAAGAGACATGCTAAGATCACAGATCTGTGGCACGAACCACATTAATTGTGCAAAAATGAGTGTGCAAAGCATTGTCTGTCTACCTCACAGGTCACCAGGACAGTGAATTGAGCTATGATATATAAAAAGGCAAAGTCTTTTTGAGAAGTGTTATGAAAGTAAGACTCCCAAAGATCTCAAAGAAATTGGAAGATTTGGGCAGTTTAATCTGTACTAACACTGAAATAAAACCCAATCAGCTAGAATAAAGTAAGTCTTCAAACCAATTAACAACAAGCTCATTTCCTCTGCTACAAGTCTAGCTTTCAAAAAAAAAAAAAACAAAAAAAACAAAAAACAAAAATAAAAAACAAAAAAAAGCAAAAAGAGGCAAGAGCATGGAAATACACTTCCTAAAGAATCATTAGAGTCATAGACAATGAGACGTATTATTGGTCACGTAATTTAAAATAATTATGATTAAAATATGAAACTCTAAGGTGGAAACAGTTGGAAATATGTAAACATACACTTGTAAGCAAGCAAAAATGAAAATCCTAAAGATAAAGTATTGAAAATGAAGAAAAACACTGTAAGACAATGAAAGAGTGTCCTTAAGCAAGAGGTTGGAGACAAGCAGCAAAGCCATCCATGAGCCTAGAAGAAATGAATAGTCTTCTGCATATATACCATGCCTTCACTTTATAGAGTTTTTTGTTTTTATATTATTTTTATTAAACATTTTTATTTTTTACATATACATTTATACTATTTCACATATATACAATAACTACTTATAGCAAGAAGAACCATGACACAATCAAGAATTATATAAATGTTACATCCTTAGTGTTTTGGCTATTTGTTTTTCACAGCCTTGAAGAAAGTATCTTTCCTGTCTTCCATCTAAAATTCTGAATGTAATTCAATATCTATCACATCTCATCATTAGCAACTTAAAAGATCTCTCTAGACCTAAAAACATCTTTTAGACTTTTATAGAACTCATGACTGTGTGAACAAGTGGGGGGGGGGTCTCTGACTCTTGTGCCTTCTCATAGGCTCTTTTCCTTCTGTTATTTTTCCTGGTCCAACTTCAATGTGACGGATTTTGTTTTATCTTATTACAATTTATTTTGTTAAATATATATATATTTTGTTAAATATATATAATATTATTTAAACAAGAAAAATAAGAAAGCATATCAAACTCAATGAGAAGAAGCAGAGATACTCCAAGTCAGTGACTTGGAGGGGAAGGTAAGGGCCCCAAGAGGTGAGACATATTTGTAATTGATGACAAGGAGAGCAAAGGACATGGCAGTTACAATATCGAAGAAAAAAATGCCTGTGCTTCTCAGAATCACTGATAGTCATAAAAGGAACACAAATACACAGAAACTGACGAAGCATGGTTTAAAATAAACAAAAAGCACCTGTGCATAACCACACTCAGGCCTTAAAATGCTAAAGACAACAGCAAACCTGACAGAAGCCAGAGAACCCGAGTACCTCAGTAACAGAGGAAGAAGACAACCACAGTGCGCTGCTAACAGAAGACAGAGAGATGATGTGTTTAATATAGAGAAAATGATTGTAAACAGAAGTGCAAAGATAGAAAGGAGAACTCTAAAATATACTTTAAATAACCTGCTGGAGATTTCTTTTAAAGTACTCTTTAGACGTATTGAAATTTTATATTCAAATCACCACCTTAACTAATAAAAATAATTAATAGGATAAGAGCAATAAGAAGAAAACATAAAAATTTCAACTGCTAACAGAGAAGGCAGAAAAAAGAGCACAATGGAGCAAAAGGAAACTATTTTATAAATGTAGTGGATATTCAAATTATACAAATAACCATTTACATCCCAATTGAAATAGACACAAGTTGTCAGAGTTATATACCTGTATTGTATGTTACTTATAAAATGATTCATGTAGGGCTTACTTGACAGATATACTTGATAAAAATTTAAGATGTAAATTTTAATGAATAAAAATTTAGTGTAACATTTCTATTCTAATAGGGTACACCTGGCATGGAACACGGAAGCAAAAGTCTCTATCAGGAAAGTCATTTTTTTGGAAGTAATTAATTCCTTCTTCAGCAACATTGAAATCTACACTGCAGTTAGATGGGAAAATGTATGATTTGTATGTAGACTGACAGCAGCCACATTAATAGTTGCAAGTTAAACATGACAAACACTTTTAATAAGCATATGCCCCAGAATAATCAGAGTATAAAGCTGAAAGTAATAGCTCTAGTGGTAGAAGAGGAAAAAGAAATGATATCTTACCTTATAGGAATGAAATCCAAAATCCATGGGTGTGAGAGAAGGAGGCTCAGCAGAGGACAGACAAAGTGGCCACACTGATCACACCATGGTTGAGTTCAGTGCCAGTAATGGAGGTGTCTGGAAATGTGGCCCAAATTTCCTATGGAAATACAGTGGAGCTGTTTAGATAGTTCTAAGCAGAGTTTTGACAAGATTTCTCTTTTATTACTATTTTTTAAATTACACACACACACACACACACACACACACCTTTGTTAAAATTCACCATCACTCTTTTCACTGACTCGATGTGGTTTTATTTGTTTATTTGCTCTTTTCATAATCCACCAGTTCCAGTTCTGTTGTTCATACACCCAGGGGTAAAGGACCATCCACTTGACTATGGTTAGCACACAGGGACCACATCATTAATATAGACAGATTCTCCCTTCCCCAGTAGGTAGTAATTATATTAAGAGGTTCAGAAAAATATAATAGCACTATAAGGATTGCATACAATTTTGACTTTGGAACCGAGGTATGTGGGCTTTTGATCATCTTGATTATTTTATCTGACTTACAACCTGTGATTCCCATCTTGTTTGCATCTGTATTGAGCGTTGGTACTCCTGGAATCAGTGTTCTCTTTACAGTATGTGGAAGATCCAATTAGTTCTTTTTATAAACTGTATGTGTTTGCTTTGGGGATATTTGTTATTAATTTCTCCCAAGTAGCTACTGTAAGCTCTTTGCCAGTCTTCATTAATTGCCTACATTGACATAACTGAGCCTTAGTAGGAGGCACTACAGTTTTCAGCCACGTCTGTTCCTGATGATTGATGCAGTCTGAGTCAGCCTCTTACGATTCATACTTTTTCTATGTATGTCTTCGATTTTTCACTTTGTTTATGTGCTAACAGGGCCCTCCTTTTGTTTCCCGAAGGCAAGAGACGAGTTTGCATGTCTCTTTTTGATTGACAATCCCTGGAGCAATGTCTTCCTTCCCACAGTGGCTACAGCACGCTGGAAGTCGTGACCCCATCGCAGCCCGAATCTCCTTGTTGTCTCCTCTACCAGGACCATTTTCTCCATAACTATCGTGCCTGATATTTTGAGGTCTGGAGCTTTTAACTTTACAATTTCTTTGTAAATGACCAAATTCACCGCAATTAAATCACTGGGTGTTTTGATATTTGAGAACTCTAGCTACAGCTTGTCCTATAATATTGGCTAGCTGCTCCTGAAAGGCAAAATTCACTATTTGCATTTTCATATGCCATAATCAATGTCAATGCCTGTCTGCTCTCAGGGTCTGGTATGGCTCTATCTAGAGCTGAACTCAATATCTGTAAAAATTCTGTGGATTCTCCAGGGTATTGAAATACTTTAGTAAATGGGGTGGTTGTCTTACCAGGCTCTTAAGGCTGCAACATGACAATGTTCAATTACTACATCTTTAGGCCCAGCTTGTTCTCGTAAATCAGCATAACACCCATCACCAAGCAATTGCTCTTTAACAACATTCATCCCCATTGTTGTATTTTGTTGTTCTATTTTGGGGCTTTGCTTCTCCACCATGATAACCACTGTAACTGTTGAGCAGCTCCTGCCACAGCTGACACCAATCCCTTCAAACCTTGGGGAATAAGTCTATACTGCATATCCCAATTAACATTTGTTTAATGAAAGATGAATGCACTCCATACCATGCCGTAGACTTTTTAAAGTGCTTTAAATTGAGCATCTCTGCTGGACGCCGTGCATCTCATCATGGGCCTCACCACCATCATTAGCAGAGATTGTTGCACAAAGGTTGGAAAAGCCGATGGTGTCTGCGCATCTCTAGAGAATGCCTCTAGTGGCACACCTGCCTCCAAAGCCCTTTAGCCTCTCCAGCTTCCAATTCTTCCCTGCCCCCTTTCCACACAGGTGCTCGGAATACCTCAAGCATAGCCCATAGCGCAGGGTAGGGCAGCAATTGTGGGAAACCTGGCTCTCAGGTACCAGGGGTTTTCCTTTTACCAGTGGCTCTTTTTGCTTACCAAATGCTTCAACCTCTACCCACCAATTCTCTAGTGTACAGCCAGCTTTGCAATCCTTTCCAGAATGATAGAATTTACTGACACTTCCAGTTTTTATATCTCATCAGTTTCTCTTCTAATCTTTTAAAAAATGGAATACAGTGAGAAGACAGAACAAAACCAGAAAATTTCCTCTGGGTATAAGGTAGGAAAGAAATCTGCAAAGAACCTGCTATTTTTCCGACACCCTGAAAGAGTATATTTATAGTTTCAGAACCTGCAGTTTCCTCTACAATATTAGAGGTTAAGTTACACATTATGCCCAAGCCATGTTGGGCATCACCTGCAGGCTTTGTACTTTTTCAAACCTACTTTATTTGGGGTTATTTAGTGCTTATACCTTCCTTCCGACCTACCTAGCCTACATAGGAGAGACAAGAGGTTAATGAGAATAGGAGAAGTGGACCTATTTAGACTCAGTTCATTGGACTGATTCTACTGGCATAGTCAGCAGGATTCCAACAAACCTATTTAGCAGCAAACCAGCAATTCAGCAAAGTGAGTGCAACCATAGCTGCTGGAATCCAGAGCAGCAGCCAGAAGCTAGTACCTCAATGTGTTCTCTGGAGCGGTTCTCTCTAGGAGCATCCTGAAGTGGAGAAATGAACAGCCAGACAACAAGAAACAATACCAAGACGCAAAGGCCCAGTCTCTTGTTTTGGATATATATATATATCCTCTCAGAGTCCATACTAAGATTTTCTCAGCTGGCAAAGATCAAGCCCCCAAAAAACTTAATTCCTCTTCTAGTGGATAATCATCACCTGTTCTTACAATGCTGTTTCCATCCTACACTTGGGATGAAAACAAAAACATGTTTACATCCACTACAAAAATCATAGTAGGATCAAGCCTGGAGCCTACGAGCTTCCCTGATATGGATGATTTTAGGGTAGATTTAGAGTACCAGGTGTGCCTTTCCCACTTTAAATCCAATTAAAAATAAGTGGTAGCATCATAATATTCATATTACCATAGAATCCACAAGCAGGTATTGCCATGTTTTGTAGCTTGATGGGTTCACAGATGGATAAGATTATTGAAGACTTTTCTCTCCCAATAGGGGCCTGAATATTACCTTTCACTACTCTACAATAAATAAGGTGTCCATGTTAGCTTCTTGGGAAAAGACTTGTAAGCTCAGACAATGATGAACTATTACTCTAAGAAGATAAAAGTCAGAGACTCAGAGGAAGCAGAGCAGCACTGGCCAAAGGACTAAGGGCTATCTCAACCACAGGCAATGTAAGGTACGTGTGGAAACATATAGTCATGTCTAGGAGTAAAATTAGATTAGCAGACAGAGCATGCACTATTATCATTTAAATATAGGGTCCCCATGAAGGATGGTACAGAGTAGAGAAAGAAATCCTAAAAAATGGAACTGATCTAAAAGGAAAGAAAATCACTTTTATGCCATTATTTTAATGAGAAATTTTTGCATCTTTGTTCATCAGCAATCTTTGCCATAGTTTTCTATTTTCTTATATCTTTATGTCCTTATCTAGTTTTAGTATCAGATAATGCCTGATTAAGGAATTTGGTAATGCCTCTTTCCTTCCTATTTTATTGAATAATTTAAGGAGCCTTGATTTTACCTTTTCTTTTTTAAATTTTTATGCTTCTCTCATGCATAACATCCAAACCACAGTTTCCCCTCATTCCACTCCTCCCACCCACCCCCAACCAACCCTCTTCCTCAAATCAAAATTTCTTAGTTCTAAAAGAAAAAAAATGACATCCCAAGCCTATTCACTGAATATGGATATGGCCTAACAACATATAATAAAAGAGGGCACAAATCCTCATATCATGGCTGAACATGGATGAAAAGGGTCCCCAAGGTGTTGTATGTTTTAATACTGAGGGTAAGGGACTGCACCATGGGCAGAACTGTCAGATGGGTATTTCAGGGTTTTGAATTAGCAGGACCTGCACAGAATTCATAGGTAGCTATGAAACCAGAATGCAAATGCAAATATGAATTTTGTTCAAATAACTTGAGTACAGATGCATCTGAAATTTAATTCCTGGACACAGTAAGTTAAGTGGTTGTAAGAGAAAATCTGTATCATAACAAAGGCGAACAAGCACATGGAAGAAGAAGAATGTTTGAAAATGAAGAGATGTGTGCAGAGTGGACACCAGTGTCCAAGGTCACACAGCAGAAAGCGAAAGACGGCTTATCTTGGTAAAGCTGTGCGACATTTCACCATTAACTTCCCATTTTTGCTTTAAATTTTCTGATATTCCTTTTGTTTCTTGACTATTCTGTCTCTAAGAAAACCTCAATTTCTTAACTTAGTGAAGGTCCAGAAAGTATCTGAAAAACTGTTCATGGCTCTATTCACTCCCTCTGTGACAGAGAAAATTCCCCCATCAAAAGAATCTTCATAAATGCTGAATGATGGAAATTATCATTGCAGTTGAGAAACTGGGACCAAGCCAATCGCAATGAAAACAAATGTGCCTTGAGGGAGCCAATTAGATTGTAAGTTGGTAGTGTGATTAATGATGGAGAGTGTGTTTCCAGACAGTGGCAGCATTTTATGTCCTGGCATGCACCCCCACACATGTGCCCTTGACATTCCTCCAGGTGTTATCTCCTTGGAGAGCTTTTGATTTGATTTTAATCAATTGATTATAGAAAGAGTGTCTTCCATTGATAGATTAGACATAAGATGCGACCTTCACTCCACTCATGCCATGACTCTGCCCTGAGTAAGTTGCTTACTTTTTATGCCCAGAGCTCAAAGTGACCTCATGTAGATCTTTCTTAAAACCTCTTCTATAACTTCTTCCAGCACATGACACCTGTGAACAGGCCAGCAGGTTCTGTTTGCACTCATTACTGAACTGTAGTAGGCACACATGAGAAATCCTCTTGGATGGCCCAGAGGACTGAGATGAGGCAGGTGGAAAACTAGACAGACTTCACTGGACCCTGCACATCAATGAAAACTATGGTGGGCATCCAGAGTGGATGATTGAAGCTGGTTGTTGCCTGAGACGTCCACTGAGGCCAGCAGTTAGAACAGTTACACAGAACTCCTCCATGTTTGTCTTTATCATAGACCACCGACAAGGGTCCAAAAACTGAGTGCTCTGAGAGAATATCAACATTATATGGTATTTCGTTATGTAGCACCCGGACTCATTTTGAATCACTTTCACCTTTTATTCTCACTTACTTGAAGCTAGCCTTAAATTTTACCTAAATTTAAAAATTTGTAATCCATACAGATATGAGAGAGAGACAGAGACAGAGACAGAGACAGAGACAGAGACAGAGAGACAGAGACAGAGACAGAGAAGGAGAGACGGAGATAGAGACAGAGAAATACAATTACAGTTTTAAAGGAGATAAACACTTCCTAAAAATACACACATATTCTTTTTTTGTAGACAGCTCTAACTTATCTTGTAACAGACAGGCTTCCCACGGGATAGCAGAAGAGTTCAAAGTAAGAGGACCTGCATCCCTTCTCTGCTGCACATATTGCCACAGGAATGTCAAAATTCGCTCAATGATTGTATCATCATTGCATATTAAGGAGTGGAGCACATGTCACTTCTCCTGAGTTCTCAGCTTTCCAGGTAAAAAGCACATCCTACAGAGGCAGCTCTGGGGATCTGGCATCATGGTAGCACCTTGTGTGCCTTAAGGTGGCCTGGGTGGCAGCCTAAATAGACTGCAAGCTGCTACCCCATTACTGACTGGACTGAGCTTCCCCAGCACGCACACATTAGGGTTCTAACTTCCAGTACTTCACAATATGGCTACATTTGGGACTTCAGACTTAAACAAAGAATCTGTATTGTTCACAGCATGCACACTGAGGTATGCCTTACATCAGACTTTGAAAATTAATGCACTGAACTTGATGAACCTTAGGGAAGAGTGACAATGAGGCATGGAGGACAGAAATGGAGGCTTTGGGCAAGAATTTAGCCTGGAATTATGCATGTTTCACCGAGGGCTACCTCTTATACTGCTAGAAAAAAGTAAGTCAGAGAACTAAGATAGGGACATACATACATGTGTGTACATATGTACATGTATATATGCATATAATATATGATATAAAGTTATAAATATGTGTGATAAATTATATCACACACTACTATTTATTTATCATACAAATTACATAGACTACACAATACACTATATACAATGTATATATTAAATACATGTTACATAGATCACACATATTTTTGTTTTGCTGTTTTAAGACAGGTTTTTTTTTTCTGTGTAGACATGGTTGTCCTGGAACTCATTCTGTAGACTATGCTGGACTCAACTGGCAGAGTTCTGCCTGCCTCTTCCTCCTGAGTGCTAGGATTCAAGGTTTATGCCACCACCACCTGGCATGTTTGTAATGTTTTAATCAACAGATATCCCATTTTAATAAATATTTTATGAATCTTCCCACTGTACTAGGAGTATTTATTTCCATTTATATTACATAAAGTAAAAATGAAAAATTAATAATTGTTTGTGATGCCAAGTAACAAGATTATAAACTTCAAACCAAAAAAATAATGTTAAAAAATATAAGGTGGGTGATGTAGTTAGGGTTTCTATTGCTACAATGAAGCATCATGACCAAAAGGCAACCTGGGAAAGAAAGGGTTTATTTGGCTTGCATTTCCATATTGCTGTTCATTAGTGAGGAAAGCACAGGAACTCAAACAGGGCAGGAACCTGGAGGCAGGAGATGATGCAGAGTCAAGGGAGGGTGCTACTTATTAGCTTGCTCACCTACTTTCTTATAGAACCCAGGGTCATCAGCCCAGTGATGGCACCACCCACAGAGGCTGGGCCTTCCCCATTGATCTCTAATTGAGAAAAGCCTTACAGCTGGATCTCATGGCGGCATTTCCTCAATTGAGGCTCCTTCCTCTCTGATGATCCTAGCTCGTGTCAAGTTAACACACAAAAACCACCCTGTACAAATGGGGCTGGGGCAGCCATGAGTGAACTTGTGTAAAGCAGGCATTCATTAATGGTTTCATGTACATACATATACATAACTTATATATAATCATACTGCTGAGTACTCAAGCCAGGACCACATACCTGCTGAGCTCCAATGTCTGCTCTGCATTCTGCCCAGTATCTCAGAAAATGCACTTCACTCAGTGTGCTCGCATGAGGCCCTCAAGTGCTCCCATATTCCCAGGCAGACTGTCAACGCAGTGCTGCTTATTGACATAGTTATTTAGTCACCTTAGAGGTCTCTTTTGCGAGTGCTTATGCTATAGGCAAGAACTTTGTGTGCCCTTTACACTTAAAATCTTGACTTTTCTAAAAATCTAGAGCACAATTTTGCTTGTCATCTTTTTTTTCCATCGCTACTTAGCTACTGTGGGATTTCAAATCTGTTGCGTTTGGATGATGTAGTCAGATACCCAGTCCTCAGCCTCCCAGTTCACAGTGAGTACTGGTAGGATGGCACGCACAGCTGTCTACCCACAGCTTAATGGTTTCCTGATTTCTGAACAAGGAGTTGACCTACCAAAAATAACATGGGCAGAATCATTTCATCCACTAAACTAGGCAGAGGGAAAAATTAAATTATGTTTTCACTTACACATTTTTGTGCTACACAATGATGATAAATATTTTCAGGGTTACTCCGCAGACTGACTTTGAAGGCCTTTTGGCCCTTTTACCCTCACGTAGTTCGTTCTGGCCACGTTTTGATCTTTTTACATCGCAAGCCAAGTGCACTTCGCCCTTCAGGTGACTGAGTAATAAGTACGATTTGGGGGAAGAAAATATCAAATATTCATAGAGATTCTTTGAGATGTGAAAACACTGTATTACTCCTGAATTTCAAGTGTGATCCTGTCTTCTGTTCTAATGGCATGCCATATACAAAATTACTAAATTAAAAAATATACCAAAAACTAAATAATCCAACATGCAGTGACAATAACCACACAATCTATGTGATTAGAGTCACCAAACCTAAAGGGACATGAATTTTATAGCTAGAGTCAGTAAGTTAAAAAATTTGGTCCATAAACAAAGAAATAAATATCAGAAATAAAATGTCTCTATGTGAGATGTGCTCACAGGATATATTTGCCAAAAACTGCTTTTAGAAAAATTTTAGAAAAACGAAATAAAACCTTAGTAATAGGGAGGATAAGAAACAGAACGTGTGTGGCAGCTGGGAGGACTGCGGCCGCTCACGGAGGGAGGACTGCGGCCGCTCATGGAGGGAGGACTCCGGCCGCTCATGGAAGGAGGACTGCAGCCGCTCATGGAGGGAGGACTCCGGCCGCTCACGGAGGACTGCGGCCGCTCACGGAGGACTGTGGCCGCTCACGGAGGACTGCGGCTGCTTACGGAGGTCTGCGGCTGCTCATGGAGGACTGCGGCCGCTCACAGAGGATTGTGGCCGTTCATGGAGGGAGGACTGCGGCCGCTCACGAAGGACTGTGGCCGCTCACGGAGGACTGCGGCCGCTCACGGAGGTCTGTGGCCACTCACGGAGGACTGCGGCCGCTCATTCAGGAGGATAAGAAATAGAACGTATGTATGTGGCAGCAGGGAGGACTCCGGCCGCTCATTCTGAGTCCCCTGTCATTCGCCAGTTTGCACTTTTAGGGCATTATTTCATTCTGATAACATGAAATTAATTTATGTAAACAACACAAATAATAGACCCTGGTTACATATGAGGGAAAAATACACCATTATTAAGACATGGGTGCATAGCTAGGAATGCTCCAGTTAGGCAGGGTCACAGCATCTTTGTTATTTCCACTTCTGTGACTTCTGTTTATTTTTGACGAGGCGTCTTAGCCAGGGTTATATTGCTGCGACAAGACACCATGAGCAATCTTTTAAAGGAAAACATTTAACTGAGCGCTGCCTTCCAGTTTAGGTGTTGAGTCCTTTGTCATGTCCAGAAGCATGGTGTGTCGCAGGCAAACGCAGTGCTGCAGAGGTAGCTGGGAGTTCTACACCGAGACCTGAAGGCAGGCGGAAGAGAGACACTGTGCCTGTTTTGAGCATCTGAAACTTCAAAGCCAGCCCCCAGGGACACACTTCCTCCAAGAAGGCCACACTCACTCCCGCAAAGCCACAACTGCTAACCATGCAGCTTCCTGAAACTGTGGGGGACCACCACACCGAATACATTGTGGTCACATGTGTTGTAATTGATAGTTTTGTGTCAACCTGGCATGAGCAAGTGTCATCTGAAAGAAAGGAATCCCATTCTGGATGGTTCCATCCCAGGGCTGGTAGACATGGATTCCATTAGAAAACATGCTGAGCAAGTCCTGATGATCACACCTCTAAGCAGCAATCCTTCCTGCCTACTGCTTCAATCCTGCCTCGAGACTCCCTCCTGTTTGAGACGTGCCCTGACTTCATTTGGTGATGGACGGTGACGTGGAAGTGTGAGCCAGACACACCCTTTCTTCCCTATGTAGCTTTGGTCATAGAGCTTCCTCACAGAAATAGTAACCCCAACTTAGACATGCACATTTATGTTAGTGAGTACACATGTGTGCATATGCCAGAGGTCAACCTCAAGTGTCATTGCTCAGGAAAACTTCAAGCTTTTCTTTCTTTCTTTCTTTCTTTTTTTTTTTTTTTTTTTTTTTTTTTTTTTTTTTTGAGACAAGATCTCTAGTTGACCAAGTACACTAGGCCAGAGGGTCCACTTGTATTTGAATTCCCAGGGATAAATGTATATATCCATTTTTATGTGAGAGCTAAAGATCAAATGGGTTTCTTATTATCATACAATTAGTGCTTACTGGTGGAACTATTTCCCCAGACTTTATTTACCAGCATTTATACATCATACAGATATGCTTTAATTCAAAACTAAAAGAAACACTGGAATTCACCATTGATAACCTAATATGAACCTTTTCAACTTACTTTTAAAAATATAACTAAGTAAAGCCTAGGAAAAGAATTCAACACAACTTTGAAAATTAACGACTTTTTTTTCTAGAATCAGTAGACTGAACCGCCAAGTACATTTTAAATTCAGCCCACTGCATTTTCAATAATATTTTAAATACCTGGCAATTATAATTCTCTTCTAAATCTTTTGACTTTGTGCAAAGGAAATATTAAGTGAAACTGTAGATATGTCTCAAAATTGGATTGCCCTTTATTTTGCTCTTTAGACCAAAACCAAGAAGACCTGACCTTGGCAGCTGGAGTACTCAAGGATTGTGAGAATATTGTAAAAAGGAAGAGAATAGGAAACAATGCTCCTCTTCAAGGTTTAGAAAAGTATATAAACGTGTTTCAACTGCTTTCCTATCATAGAAATGTAAAGAAGGGAATGAAGTAGGGAGGGAGCTGGTGGTACAGTATTATTTCAACTCGAGAGTATGTACTCAAGCCTCTAATGTGCATCTGTGTGTGACAGCCTAACCGTTGCCTCACTGCCATTTTAATTTTCCTCACAAAGGAGCGAGGGAAAATGTTGAGGTGTTTGTTGGCTGATGTTTCCACAATCTCTGGTGTAAAAGACCACGGAATCTTGTAAATACTTGATTCTCATTTCAAACCACCTTTATTTGGTAAGCAAACACAGGGACTGTTCTTAACCGTCATTACTCGACTTAGGGGTACTTAGACCTGAAGGAATGGTCTTTTCGTAGGCTACTGTTTTATTAAACATTACTCTGGCCTATTCCATTCAAGTTATCAGAGGCGCATTGAGTTTCTACTTGAGAGAAAAGTAAAGACAATATTTCTGCTTTGCATTGTGAACTGAGAGTTGTTTTTCTTCAGGGGCAGGTATTTGTTTCACAATTGTTCATGGTGTGCTATTATTTCTTTCCATGCATGCAAGAACTCTCAGAGTGAGTTTTGTCCCCAACACACTTGTCATAGAGCAATTCCCAACAGAGCAAAAGTATTCACTGCATTCTTGTTGAATTACTACATAATCCAAACTGTTGAATAACAGAGGAAATACTATTCATCTGGACAACACATACCAGTTAAGAGTTCCAACCGTACAGGTCTTTGTAATGCTATTTAAGAATACTGAAATGAAGGGAGGGATTTTTGTGTTCAAATGTACCACTTTTAGGAAGAAAGTATATAATACAACTATTAAAGAAAGGGCATATTACTGGAGCCATGTATGATCAAATAGATTTGAGGTAAAAATACATGCTACAAGAATCAAAGTTTCCAGGAGAATTTGTAATTTTCTCTTGCTTATGATAGTATATTATTGATCAAATAATAGAATAGGAATTATAATAAAGTTACTATGGTATGTTTTAAAGTGTGGTGTAATCTAGTATAAAAATAAGTTATCAGACAATTTTTACAAAAGAAATAAAATGCTATAAGTAGATATTTAACAATATGAAAATAGGTATTACATCTGCATAAAACTCAGATGATTCATATATTTTGGAGCTACTCTTGAGAAGTGGGCACCCTCAGCCATCTTAACACAACAGCTCATGCTTCCGGAAGTTCTCAACTCATGAGCTGTTACTCATGAAATATTTTTAATTGCCAATGCTGAGATATAAAAAACAATCATGTCCCTCCTACATCTGTTACCTCCACATTTAGCAATATAATTCTTAGAAGAAGAAAAGGTATACACATACACACACACAGATCATATATGCATATACGTGAGACTGTTTTTTTAAAATACCTTTTTATTTGAACATACAGATTATGTATGGTAAGACAAGATAGATTCTCTTTGTAACTAAAAATAATTGCTAAGACAAATCAACATCAGGAAATTGCACCTCTAACAAAGTGAAGGATAAGCTCTCGCAATATATCATTTGGTAACCCTGTAAAAAGATGTAGACATGAGTACATATGTGATTTTAGAGGTGTGTGTGTGTGTGTGTGTGTGTGTATATACATACACACATATATGAACATACATACATACACATATGATACATTATATATGTAGCATATAAACACACATATATGCATGCATGTGTGTGTATATGTATATATGTATGTGTATGTGAACATGTATATTCTTATGTATAAGATATATGTTTGAATATTTTCATTAATAATGAAACCTAGAGTAAAATTTTCGGTAAATCTAGCTTTCAAGTGTATCCCATATCAATATAGAATGTTCTGTGAAAGACTGGAGCGGGCTTTGGGGAATAGCATATAGAAACTAGCTGTTTCTAGAATATTGTGGAGTGTGTGTGTGTGTGTGTGTGTGTGTGTGTGTGTGTGTGTGTGTTTAGACTAATATAAACTTCACTGTGAAGGAAAGACAAGACCGTTCCTAATTGGGCATGAAGTAGGTCCTTGTGATGGTAAGGAGATAAGCTTTTCTTTCTGTCGTATGAAACTGTATACCTCAGGTCATCTGAATAACCCATTTTATTACCACTGTGTATAGAAATGCAGTAATACACCAGCTGCCCCTGAAGAGCAGAGTTGTGGATTAGTCTGAGAATTAGGCAGCCATTCCCTTAAAAGCCTCACTGCAGCTTAACATCAACAGGGCTTCATTACTTCCCCTGCTGGTGCTAGAAAAACATGCTACTGCTGAGGGCTTATCTGTGTTTTTGTTAGAGACTCAATTTCCTGGGGTGGATTTGTCTTAGAAGTCTTTTTTAGTTACAAATGCAATCTACTTTCACTATATAAGTTGTCAGTTCAGCCAAAAAGATGTCTTACAAAACAACAACAACAACACAGTATTAATTTCAAAGACTGTGGCCTGATCTTCAAAATGAATCAGTGTATTGGCAAATTTTTATCTATTTTATTATTTGGGTTCTTATACCTCATCTTGCCTTCCAACCCCCCAACACTAGATAGGAGAGAAAGAAAGTTAGAGGGGAGAGGGGACATAGACCTCTTTAGGCATAGTTTCTTGGGGCCAGTCCAATCTTTGTTTCAGGATATCCAGTAGTCCAGCAAACCAGCAAACAGCAAACACAGCAGCAAGACAAGCCAGCCCCAGAGGTGGGCAGCAGCAGGGAAAGCAGCAGCCTTCTTCCTTGGAGTGTCCACTGTCCCTCTCTGGGCTATGATATTTATACCCTCTCAGAGTCCTCAGAATTAAAATATCTGCAGCCAACAAAGATCACTTTCCTCTCAGAACATAAGACATTCATAGTTAGTAGCTGTGGACAAACTAAAGCAGCCCACATCTGGGATGAAAACAAAAACATGGATGTGGTGCAAGTGAGACAACCTAGACACAAAAATATGTGCATAGTATATGCTCACTTAAAAGTGGATATTAGCCCAACACACATGTCCTCTGAGAGCCTCTTCTCAGCAAAAGATTGGGGCCAGTGCTACGACTTGCTTCTGGACTCTAGATGAGAGTGGTATGGAAAAATGGGGCAATAGAAGGACCCAGAGGGTCCAGGAGCCCCAGAAGAAGACCATCAAGGCCGGCAAATGTGGACCAAGGTGGGCTGCACAAACTGCTGTACCAACCAAGTATAATACATGCAGTTAACCTAGACCCCCTGTTCAGATCTAGCTAATGGACAGCTCATTCTCCATGGTTGTGGAGAGGGCGGGAATTGCCTCTGACATGAACTCTAGTGGCTCCAATTTGATCACTTCCCCTTGGTCAGAGGCCCAGCAGGCACACGGAGGAAGGAGAAACGGACTGCCCAGATGAGACCTGATAGACTGTGGTAAAAGGGTGGGGGAAGAGGTCCCCTTCTGTCAGAAGTGGGGGGGGGGGGAAGAGGGCAAAAGAGGGAGGGAAGGTATGAACGGGAAGATACAAGTGAGGGTATAACAATCCGGATAAAATCTGAATAAACAATAATTTAAACACATTGTTTCCATAACACAACCGAGTTCTTAAGGAACCCAAAACTTCCATTGCTGCAGTGGGCTACTTTTGTGTGGAGCTCAGTGAAACATCCTGGGCTGCAGGCAGGTTTTACTGTCCAGCATGTATGAACCTCCATTTATCAGGTAGAAGAAATTGATATCATGGTTGAGGCTACTGTGAGAATGGGGTTTGTCCTATATACAGTATGTGAACAGAAAGTCACTTTTATTACAGTCCACTAGACTTAGAGCACAGAGCATGTGGTTTCACAATCAGTTTGTTTTATTTTGGATGAGCAGAGAAGACAGTGCGTGGTTAGTTTAAGCAATTTCCAGGTAGTCCTGTGATTCTTATATAGATGGTGCTTGGTGTAAAGTTCTATACTATCTTAGTTTGTCCAAGTAGAGCAACAATAATAATGGATACTGCTTTTTAATAAACTTAAATTAATAAAGATTTTTTTCTATAAATGCCCTTAAGGGAGAAAAAATAAATTGTCATACCAGAAACATAATTAGGAAATTAATTCTCACCGAGTATCTAAATGAAACTTTTAAATGAGAAAAATAATGCATTTCTTGACATGGCTCTTTAAAAGACACAGACTGCTTCAGGGAAATCGGTAAAATCAGGATGGTGATCATACCTTAACCCTCTGGCAATGTTTATTGGTTTAATGAAATTAGACAGTTCAGTGTTAGTTGGGAATATTCAACACAAGTTATGACTTATTGTAATGTAAATAACTTATTAATTAGATCCGCCTTTTTTTAATGAGTTCATGATAATAACACATCGGCAATAGAAGACGATGATAATTAGCCATTTCCACCAGAGATTGGTTGATGCACATTAGAGATTATTTCTTCACTGGATGGCTTAGACCAGAACAAAGCAGACCATGTGCAATGTTTCCACCCTCCTTCCTCATATCATTTGAATACACTTTTCTACGTATGTCTTATTTTTTAAAACTTTTAACAGCATTTTTCTAAAAAAAAAAAAAAAGCTAAAATTCGGAACAATAGCTGTTCTCACTGCTTACACAAAAGACCAATACTCTCTGAACCAGATTACACCACGAAGAGAGGTTTGTTGAAGTTAACTTGTTAGAAAAGGAAGCAAAGGAGACACGAAACAAGGAGATTCCCAAAACTGAATCCAAACTATATGTGAGAAATGAGACCTACTCTCATCCCTTTCTTCCTCTGCTGTTTATGTGGAATACTAGACAAGGCCTGACAGGGAACCGAGTGTAGGAACAATACCATGGCTGAGCATGGTCGCACGCACCCTTAATCCCAGCCCTCCAGAGGCAGAGGAGGGTGGATCTCTGTGAGTTAAAGCCCAGTCTGGGCTATAAAACCCTGTGCCGAGAAAAAAACAAAACAAAAACAAATAAAAAACCAAGCAATAACATGAGAACAGTTTAAAGCATATTAGTGGTGTTTACAGGCTATATTCAAGTGACACTGAATAGAAGGCAGTTTGGTATGTACACATAGATACACACATGCATACACATAGATAGAGAGTCAGTCTGTGTGAACACTGAAGGGTTTCACTTTATATAGAGATTTTTTTTTTCTATTGATTTTTTTTTTTTTTTTTTTTTTTTTTTTTTTTTTTTTTGCTTGCTCATTTCCAGACAGTTTCCTGATTTGGCCCAGACTAGCATAGAAGTCATGAAATAGAGAGTTAATACATTTTTGTTGATGGTAGGTTTCATACAAAGCTGTAATCTGGATGCGAACACTTGAAAAATAACACACCCACTTTCATGCAGTGTGTGAAATTCTGATGCATATAAATGGCAAGCACTTGCTAAGGACAAACTATACACATTTGTGTTTCAAGAAACCGGCGCACTGTGCCTTCATACTGTACAGCAGAAGCCGCCCATGCTTCCCGACACCTGCGGTCACAGCCTGACTTTCGTGGGCTAGAGGACAGAACTTGAAATGCCATTCACATTCAAATAAGCATCTGTTCACATAACGTTCTCTCACCATATTGGGAATCTTTGAGTTTCTTTGAGTTAACGGGCTCCTTGTATGTCATATTTTTCATGGGTAACACGGCTTTTATTGCGCTATCCGTGAGAGGGGAACTCACTTAAAATCTGAATGTGGTATTTGTTAGTTTTCTATTCCTTGAACTAAGGTTTCACAGTAGAGTTCTATTCACCCTCTCTGCACTAACACCTCAGCTTAATCAAGCCAACCATCAAGTGCTCAGCTGCCTCTCCATCCATCCATCCACCCCACTGCCTTCCCACATCCCTTCATTGTCGGCCCACTCACTCCCTCATGTCCATTCCTTCATAATCAAATTAGTTTCAGGATTGGATCCAAGTGGTGTGCTTTGTAATTCAGACACCTTTAAAGACCCATTTACATGAGGAGAAGAAGATATAAATGTGTAATAATTAAGGGAGTTTACCAGTTTCCCCATCAACTTAATGAGAAATTTTAGATAAATATTTAAAAGGTAGGAAACATCAATTGAAAGAGAAGAAAGAATGTTCCCTGTACTTTGATGAAGCATTAGCTACGAGTTTATAAATGTAGTTATAATTGTGTAATTATGGAGCCATACCCTGCGCTAAATGCCACTCTCTTCATCCTTTTCATGCAATTATTATTATGCTTTTTACATTTTAACACTCAATAGTAAAGATGAAATAGCCAAAGGATACACAGTGTTTTTTTTTTTTTTTTTTTTTTTTTTTTTATCTTGCAACAAAGGCGACTGTTTCTACTTATCAGCAGCTAGAAGTTCATGGCCTAAAGAAAATATGTGTGTGCTAAGCACACAGAGAGACAGATATCCAAATTTAATTTAAATACTTGGCTAGTGCAGGAATTGCTGTCTGGCAGACACTTCATATGTTTCACAGTCTGCTCAATCTTCATTTTCTGATCATGCCAGCAGAAATGGTTAGCAGCAGGCATACCCACCAGGCCCACAATGTCTGGGAGTTCCCTCATGCTAGCAGACTCTTACCCACGATGAAGGGCAACATGCACATAAAAAGAATCATAACTGGATGTGGGATCAGTATTATAACTATTCTCTTAATGTTTTTAATCTTGTAATTTTTGAGGCAGTTTCTCTCTCTCTTTTTTTTTTTCATAAGTAACTAAATTCATATCCTGAACACACTTTCAAATCACTGGGGTAACCACAGCTCAGCAGGTATTTGTAGGAATGTGTAGAATTTCATAAATATTGTATTGAAAATTTCATATTTCCATTAGGATTTTATTAATTTTAAAAACAAAATAACACCCCATTTAAATGCAGAAGATCACCAACAAGGTCATGCTTTACATTACCAGGTTAATTAGTTTCATGTGCACTTCGAAGTGTAGTTGTTTCTGTCACACCAATGCAAATATCCTAAAGAGCACAAATACATATCATTTACAAGAGTGGCACATGGAGTCTGAAGCAGTCCGCTTTTAGGGTTTAACAATACACAGGCCTTGTATGTAAAGAGGGGCAGGTGAAGACCTTAATACATCTCATGTGCCTTAGGCTAAGTAATTTCCAATGAAGCTGGCATACACCTATGTGACACAACTACAGGTTGTGCACACTTCTGAGGGGGCAACATGCCGGTAAGTCTCATCTCGATGGAAACTAGATTAGAGAGTGACAGGATGAAGACTAGAATGAACCACACCTCAGTGCTGTACATGTGGTAACTGCTTGGAATGATTATTGGATCTCTTGGCCCTACATTTGAACATGTAAAAAAATAATAATTCTTAGCTAATTTGCATTAAAGACTATGAAGTAAGTAAAAAACACTTCACAATGATGACTTTTCATTACAAATCAAGATATATACCTCCCAGTTTGGACAAACACAATGAAGAAGAAGAAGGAGGAGGAGGAGGAGAAGAAAAAGAAGAAGAAGAAGAAGAAGAAGAAGAAGAAGAAGAGAAGGAAAGGAGAAGGAGAAAAGAGAAGAGAAGAAGAGAAGGAAGAAGAAGAAGAAGAAGAAGAAGAAGAAGAAGAAGAAGAAGAAGAAGAAGAAGAAGAAAGAGGAGGAGGAGGAGAAGAAGAAGAAGGAGGAGGAGGAGAAGGAGAAGAAGAAGAAGAAGAAGAAGAAGAAGAAGAAGAAGAAGAAGAAGAAGAAGAAGAAGAGAAGGAGAAGGAGAAGGAGAAGGAGAAGGAGAAGGAGAAGGAGAAGGAGAAGAAGAAGAAGGATATACATTTTGTTTCTGTTTGTTTGCTTGGGGGTGTTTTGAGATCTGATGTCAATAGCTTGGATGGTTCTTTAACTAATGATGGTCTTGAATTCAGCCTTCTGAGTTTTGGGATTATGAGAAAAATCTGCCATGCCCTGCTCAAATATAAAAAGATTGAAAACTTTAAAATAAAACAAAATGGAAGACTACCCATGGTTACCACATTAGGAAATATCATAGAGTGGAGTCTGGGGAAAATAAAGGAGAAAACAGGAATAACATATTGATAATGTCAATAATTATTTCCAAATATTGGTGACAATTAAGAAAATATAGTTATTAAATGCTGTGACTCTCTCCTTAAGAACATTTCCAAAAATGAAAGGGTATCTTGAGATTCACCTATGAAAAAATTATGTTTTTAACATAAACATTTATTTTATTACATATGAATAACACAAAGTACATACAGCAGGAAGAACAATAGGTAATCCTAAATTATATAATTTACATCTTCATGTGTTTCTTTAGGTAAGACTTGGTCAACTATTAAAATTTAATAATTTAAACATCAGGAAGATCTCTTAAGAATCTGAGTTATATCTCTAGATTGAATTTCAAATACACTGGCCACGTATTAAAGGGAAGGGGGAGATAGTGGTAACAAAGAAGAACCAAAAAGCCAGAGGCAAAGTACCACCACGATTCTGAAGTTTAAACAACTCACTAGCTGAAGTTCCCACAAGCAAAACAAGTCCTTAAGTGTGTATTAGGGAGAGTGCAGCAGGTGGGAACCATCCAGAGCCTGCATCTGTCTGTCTAGAACAGTCTGTATTACCACAGCAATGACTTACGTTCAGTTAAAACTGTTGCATTCTACAACTAGATATTCCCAAATCATAGGAAGAGTAGTTTAAAATTTTACTTGCCAAAGACTTTGAAATAGAAAACACTATATGTCCTCTGTCTTCTGATCTCACTTCATAGTTGTTAACTAAGTTTTTCTTGGGGCTTTTATGTCATCTATGCCACTTTACAACCTGTGCCTTGTCCTGAGATAATTTTTACTTGTTGCAAGCAGTGTGCGTGCCTTATAATGTTAAAGAACTTCTCAATCTCATGCAACTGTATATTATAAATTTTGAATATTTAAGGGGCAGAACCTTCAAACTGCATATTTAAGGAGGGTTGTTTCAAGTTTGCTATCAACTGATCTTATAAATATTGTCGACAAACAATACATTCTGCTTACAATGTAAATTTCTGTATTCAAAATCTATTCAAAACAATGTGTCATAAACTTTCTAGGAATTATATAATAAACTGACTAATCATTTATGTTAGTGACACAGTCTTATTCTCTAACTTTTCCCATCACTTAAGAACAAGAGATTTAACTGGAGTCCAAACTAAATGGCTTTGAATCAAACGTGATTCCATAATGTAAAAATTCCTATTTAAAATTAAAACAAGAACCATAGATAAATATGTACGATAATGAACCCTTATAAGCAAACCAAAGTGCACATCCTTTGTGTGAGCAAACTAAATATGAAAGTAAAGAGGAGAAAATATGAAGCAGAGCAAGGTTATTCTGGCCTGCTTCAGAGATGACCAATAAAGTGTTGAGTCACAAAAGAACTGAATCTAAAGGGGATGGTGTATTTTCGTTTCAGCAATTAGCGATTAAACCTCACAGTAAAATGGCATCACTGTAGCATCTTCCATTGTATAAAAGCACTCATAGCAAACATCAAGGAGTCACATAAACTATTAATGATGCACTTAAGTGAACTCAAGTGGAGAGTGTAAACACAGGGATCATGGCAGCAACTTCCTAGAGTGCTGGCTGTTACCTCTCAGAGGACATGTGCAAATCAATCTGAGAAAACAATTCTCTAGCTCCTAACTGTGTGATACCTTTTAAACAATCAGGGAGCCTCTGGGCCATTATTCCCAGTGTGTGCCAGAAATCCAGTCAAGAGCAAAGGAAAGAAACAGTTGTAGCAAAAGGACAGGATCCTTGGATGGAATTTTCATCCTCTCAAACACCCAGAAGCATGGCACTGAAGACAGACACTGAGGAGAAAGGGCAAAGTTTGGATTGAGAAGGTAAGAAAAGAAAACTGTGTCCCTCCCTTCTAAAATAAATTCTCTGCCAAGAGAGCCAGCTCAATTCCTACCTTATCTATTACAAGAATGACTAATGGTCACCGAGTCAGTCTGATGAGACAATGCTAGTGCAGACAAGAGTTGTCTGAGATTCAGTTTTATATCTACTTGATGATGTTCGGCTGTAGGTGAGGGGCAGATGAGCGGGAGCTAGGTTTTGCTCTTCATTGTTAATTCTCTTTATTGTGTCAATGCCATCTAACACTCATATTTCCTCATTAGAAATGTATTCTTAGCATGCCATATCACACCCCTTGCTGAAAAAAGCAAAATTACAATCCCAATGAGAGTTAGAATAACTAGGCATTCACACCAATGAGATCTTGACAATTAAATAGACACACAGCATATAATACCTTTCCATATTTTGTTCTTTAAGTAAATATAACTGAACACACTATTATGCTCATGTGAAATTAAACTATACATAAATAGATATTTATCTTCACTAGATTTTTGGTCATTATTACAATGACCATTAACATAAGGTCCTGTATACACCCACTATTTTTAAAGGAAACAACTCATTCCCATCCTAGCATTTATTTAAATTATGTTTTCTTCTTTAAAAGAAGTAGTAACAGAGACTACTTGTAATTCTTTATTTTCTGACTGCATAAAATGCATTATAACAACGTAGTGTTTAGCTTACAGATATTTTAAAAATAAAATGTGGTTCAATTTATTGTATATTGGCATAACTTTGAATTGCATAATTTAAACGTTAAGTGATAATCACAATGTTTAAGCAAGAAGTCAAACACACATCTATTGCTCTGTATAATAATTTCTATGCTTAACACTACTCCATCTAAAGAGATTAATGAGGCAGCATTTCTTAAAAGAGCATGGGAAATACTACACATGCCTTTAATGAGCTAAGTCACTCAGTAACCCTTAATCTGTCCACTTAGGGTCAAAGCGTTTTGATTTCCACTGTGATACTTGGTATCTCTATTCCATGCTCTCCTATCTGGTTGCCAGGACTTAAAATGAAGGGATTCTGGATCTGTTAATGCTGTCTTGGAAAGAGATGAAATCAGGCCTTTATCAGCATCTAAAAGGTGGCCTACAACTAATTGTAAATTCTTGCATAGAGGAAATTTATTTAAATAGATCTGAGTTTAGAGTTGAAGATTTTTCCTCCTTGAAGAGCTGTGGAGTTTTAGCAAAAGGAGGGTCATTAGCTTTCAACAAACGTGCTAAGTGCTATTAAGATCAGAAGCTCAACTGATAAAATAAAAATGTATGCTTATTATGTATGTACATGTTTGTGTGTATGTGCAAACATACCAGAGCTATAAAACAAAGGAAAAAGAAGTCTTAGCCTAGATGTGATTTTTTTTATAATTTGCATATAAAAAGTATCACGGAATCAGTGATAATCACTGAAAAGTATTATGAATCATAATTTTCAGGATTTTCTTATCTAAGAAAAATGATTTAATCTTTGGAATATTGCCATTTCCTATCACTGAACCCACCTAGCCCTAGGAGGTGTGTTTGTTTCTTTGGTATTTTGACACCTTCATTTCGCTAGTCTGGATGAAGCCAGGCAGAAACCGGGAGGCAATGGAAGCTGCCTGTGTTCTCCACAAAGCCCTGCGAGCTGTGACTTTATCCTCTATGAAGAACTATGTCTAGAGCACTGTCTTATTTCCATTTCTGTTACTGTGATAAGAAACCCAGTTAAAACATCAATGCAGGGGAGAAGGTTCATTTTAGCTCACAATTCCAGATTAGAGTTCGTCATACGGAGAAGACTAGCCAGCAGGCAATGACATCACGTCCTCACTCAGAACAGAGCGAAGTGAATGTGTGCTTACTTACTTGAGTGCTCACTGGCGTTCCTCTCCATGTCTCTGTTCTTAACACAGTTCAAGACCCTTTTTCCAGTGGACTGTTGCTGCCCTCGCTGAGCAGGACCTCCTCACATCAACTACCTTAAGTAAAGCAATCCCACAAAGAGTTGCCCGCAGGCCAACCCAATGCAGAGTATACCTCACTGTTGCCACCCCTCCCCCTAGTCATGTCTGATTGACAACCAAAGCTAATCATTATTAAGTGTTAGAAACAAATGACAGTGTGTCCCTCATTCATTTTCACTTCTCCCTCCTGTGTTTTCCAGTGGCAGCAACTTTCTCCTCCCCTAAGAAGGCTTGATGGAGTTGAGAATGGGCATTTGGTGCTGTTGACTAGTTTAGATCTGCCCTCAGCAGATAAAGGGAGGGAGTCTTTAGCTCTGCTGAAAATGAGCATGTTAGGTAGGTAGCTGAAAACAGGGTGCATGGGAGCCTACTTGCTACCCCTTTCTCGTTGCAGGAAACTAAATGGACTTGTTTCCAGGGTTCGCCATGATTCTCTGTACGTTTTATTTCTTCACCTGTAAAAGTTTTATTTGTCTTAGGATCAGTCTCAGGACCAGGGAGTTCACTACTCTAAGTTTTCTAGATACAGTTCTGATTCAGCTTTGTATGTAAGTGTTCTTATATGTGCAATATGCACATTGTCTTTCTTATTAAATATCTTGTGCATATACTGTGTGTAAATCCCATAGCCAAATGAATGCCACTGTATTGGACAGTTTCTTATGTTATGCCTGGTGCTGTTTCAGTATTACTGAGACCTTGCCTTTTAATGTTGGTGCCTGACATTGAGTGTGGCACCTCAAACTACTTTAGGAGACAATGAAATGAGATCAGATCAGATCAGATGCAGCCTGAGTTGCTAGGGCCTCTAGTTGGCTTCCAGCATGGTTTCCTCCCCTGCAGGCAGCACCCAGGGATCCTTGCCTTATGCTTAAACTCATTGGATTTGGCATTTTTAACATTGGACACATCACCACGTGATCAAGCTGTAGTTTCATTTTCCTTCATTTATGGATGGGTGGTTTTATGAACTTTCTCTTCTGTTCTTTTTAAATACAATTTCAGAGTGATACAAAGATGAGAGAGAAAAAAACATTATTCCATCAGCTTCTTTTCAAGACTGAAGTGGTCATTATTTTTGGTTTGGAGGTTCAATCTGGGAGAAAAATGAAAGGGTTTTTTTTTGGGGGGGGGGGGGTGGGACTTAACTCAAAACAAATAGTCTACAACTAACTGAATTTAATGGGAGCGAAAGCAATTAATTTCCAAACATGGACACTTCTATTTGAATACATCATGGAATTATACTGTAGTACTCTTAACTGCTAAATTACACTTTTTTAAATACAAAAATACCTACAACCTTTTAGAGAGATCGGAATTCAATGGTAGGTTATGCACCTACTCTAAAATTAAAGCCTTGCTCCAGATACTCAAAATGCTGATAGATGATAGCTAAGCTGCCCTCATCCAGCACCTCTAAAGACCTAGTGCATTAAAATGCAATGTGAAGGATGTGAGTTTCAGTCCTAAATTGCAGATTATAAGAATACTCCATTTCTGTTGGTTTGATGGTATCAATTTAATTTTGAGGTTAATAATATTCCTGATTACAGAGTCCTCTGCGTGCTCTCGCTCTCTCTCTCTCTCTCTCTCTCTCTCTCTCCCTCCGCTCCTCGTCTCTCGTCATCTCTCTCTCCCCCCTCTCCTCTCGCTCTCCTCTCCTCCTCCTCTCGTGTATCCTCTCCTCGCTCTCCTCTCTCTCTCTCTCGCCTCTCTCTCTCCTCCTCTCCTCTTTCTGCTCATCTCTCTCTGTGTGTGTGTGTGTGTGTGTGTGTGTGTGTGTGTGTGTGTGTGTGTGTCCTGGCAAAGAACTTTTTAATGGATTCTAGGGAAATTAATATTGTTCTAATCACTTCAGGCTATTTTAAAAAGTCTCAATTCGTTATGTGTCTTACTTGACTGACAGTTGACCTTCTGAGGGATGAAGCTATGAAGTGGAAACAAAAGTGTCCAGTATATTTTAGGAATCTTCCTACTTGTTTTTCACACAACTATTTCCTTATTGTGTCCTGGGACATATAAACATGCCTCCGACTCTTGTGAGTGGGTACCAATCCTGATCACGCAGCTCCTTGCTTTCCTCCCCCCAAAACTTCACTTGTAGCATCACTATGTTGTGAATTTTCAGACTCAAGATATTAGTAGAGAAAGACACAAATGTCCAATTTAACACAATGTTCCTTGGTGATTTGTTCATATAGTCAAAACAAGAGCAGTTACCATCCTAGGTTCTAAGGTTATTTTCCATCCTTTGGGTTTGCCCATTTCTTCTTCATATCTGTGAGCTCACACTTTTGTCACTTTCTCTCTAGCTTCACTGGTCATGCATTATCTTACAAAAAAGGACACCACACCCATGTTCATAGCATTCAGTTCTCTCATGTCTTTTTATTTGGTATGATGACTTTGCTCATCACGTTGCTTCCTGCTCAGCTTGCTTTAGTATATAAAAACTGCCTCATTTCTGTTATGTCTGTTCAGATATTTTAAGATCACCTATAGGGTTATGGTGTATAATAGTACTTGAGGAATACTTACTGACAAATGTAGCCTGCCAGGTCAAAGATACATGGAAAATGCTCAATGAGTAAATCAGCTAATGTCTGTGTCACCCACTATGAGGGTGGAAATTGATTATAATTTTACTCTTTAACCTCTTACTGCCTGTCAGTGCACAGTGCAACTCAGTGCAATTAGTCTATTAGAACTTACAGCATGGGACATGCTTGTCCTGAGTATAAAGTTGGAAAATTGAAATAAAAACAATATAAACATTTTATTTTACTTTTAGATGTTAAGATATCTATTTCCTATGTATCAGTCAGTCAGAATCCTGGGAAGTGGATCCAATGCAAACATTACCTTCTCATGTACAATTTCTATTTGTACACATAAAAAGTTTTTTCCCCTCAAAGCCTGCTTTGACTATTTATACTTTGCTAGTCTACACTTTTCATATTCATTAGTAATGATCTTACCAACATCAATAAACATTTCAGAATCAAAGTCCAAAGGAAGACTATTAACCCTTTCCTGCAAATCAGAATATTGTAATATTTTTGACTCAACTTAATTCAGTTGTTTGAAGTCTCTCCTTACTTAATTTAAAATCATCTATTAAATTCTATCAAAGAAAGTTTGTTCTAAAATGTAGATGATGAACATACCCTTGATTTGAACAGATAGTACCTGAAGAGATGAGACTGAATCAGTAAGAGAAAAGAGTCATTTTAGCCAGTCCATTACTAATTTTCTTATTTAGAAAAAGGAGTTTGCAATAAGCCAAGAGCATTTTTCTAGTTAAAAACATATCAAATTTAAACCTCGCTATTACGTCACTGTTACTTCCGCTGCCTACAGATCCAGATGTAGAAGCTCAGCTACCTCTCCAGCACTGTGTCTACCTGAATGCCTCCATTTTATTCTCATGACAACAATGAACTAAACCTCTGAAATTCTAAGCCTGCCCCAATTAAATTTTCCTTGATAAGAGTTGCTGTGGCCAACAAACTGTTAGGGATCCAAGATGGCAGCACTGATCATGCCTAGTTGTCTGATCAGACGGACTAAGCCTAGGGATCAGGCAGGGAGCTACAGAGCACCCAAGGTGTAGTGTGCTTGGTACACTGTGTAGAGCATAGGTGGGTCTGGCCTCAGGCCATCCAGCTATATCACAAAGAATCCCTGGGTCACTGCAGGTAGGTGCCTAGTCCCCAGAGTCTATACACATACCTGCCTTTGAGCTATATGTGTGCTTTCCATCTCAGACTCTGTGTCTCTGAATGAACTATGGGCTGCAGAGTACCAGTGTCTGGGCCAGTTAGCAAAGGTTGTGGAGCACTGCACGATCTGACCTTGGAGCACCTGGCCAATCCACAGAAGGCTCCAGAGCCCAGGCAGGTGTGGGCATGGTCACCAAAATCTAACCACATGCAGGCCTACATTGCACCTACACTCTGACTCTGGCTGTACTGTGGCTGCCGGGCACCAGCATCTGGAGCTGCTTGCCCAGGGAAGACCCCAAGGTATGGATCATAGGTGGATCTGACTTCAGGTCACCCAGCCAATCCACAGATTCAAGCAGGAGCAGCGACAGGCTCCAAAGCCTAACTAGCTACATGCAAAGTGGTGAGCAGCACCTGTGTTCTGTGTTTCAGATGGAACAGTGTGCCACAAGGCCACAGTGTTTGGCTCTTAGAGTCCTGAGGAGATGCTATGGTGTAGAGAATTAGTGGATCTGACCTCAGGGCACCCAGCAAATCCAGGGAAAGTTCACAGATCTGAAGCCAGGTGAAGAGCCTGATTCATGGATGGGTTCCCTGATCCCCCATGTAAAGAGACTCATCCTATAGCCAGTTACCCACTAACTGCTCTCAACAGGCAGTGAAGGATACCACCCAATGACAGAAACAGCAAGATGACTAAAGGCCAGCATAAAAAACACAAACAACAGAAGCCAAAATAATATGGCATCTCCAGAATCCGGTTATCCCAAATCAATCAGCCCTGGACATTCAAACACAACTGAAACACAAGAAAATAACCTCAACTCCTTCATAACAAAGATGGTAATGGAGAAGGAAATCAATAAAATGGTTCAAGATCTGAAGATGAAAAGGGAAACAAGGATAAAAGCACAAGCTGAAGAAAGTCTGGAGATAAAGAACTTGAAGAAAAAATGTAACTGCAGAGCTACACATCCCAATAGAATATAAGATGTGGAAGTAAGAATCTCAGGAGTACAAGACACAGTGGAAGAATTTAATGCAACCATCAAAGAAAATGTTAAATCTAAAAACTTCCTGACACAAAAAATTCAAGAAATCAAGGACACCATGAAAAGACAAAACCTAAGAATCATAGAACTTGAGGAAAGAAAAGATGGCCAGCTCCAAGGCCCAGAAAATATTTTCAACAAAATCATAGAAGAAAATTGTCCCAATTTCACAAGGATAGTAGAAGAAAAATTACAACCCAAACAGGGTAACTATACCCAGGATAACACAGTAAATAGATAACTTCACTTTAATAAAGCAAAAACCAGACAAACACAAACACACTTACCACTACCAACATCAAAATCAAAGGACCTAACAGTCACTGGTGATTAATGTCTCTCAACATCAATGGTTTCAACTCTCCAATAAAAAGATACAGACTAACAGAATGAATCCATACAGAAGACTCAACATTCTGCTGCATTCAAGAAACATATTTCAGACACAAGAACCAAGCTGGAGTAACCTTTTTAATGTCTAATAAAATATACTTTCAACTAAAATTAATCAAAAGAGATGAGGAAGGATGCTTCATATTCATCAAAGGAAAATTTAAGCAAGATGACATCACAATTCTGAACATCTATTCTTCAAATACAATTGCACCCGTAATGGTAAAAGAAACGTTAATAAAGCTTAAACCACATATTAATACAGGAGACTTCAACAACATCCTCTCACAAAAACATAGGTCAACAAAACAAGCTAAACTGAGAAATAATGACACTAACTGATGTCAAGAGTCAAATGAATCTAATAGATATCTACAGAACTTTCACCCAAATACAAAAGATTATACCTTCTTCTCAGCACCTCACAGAACTTTCTCAAACATTGATGATATAGTACGGCACAAAGTGATCCTAAACAAAGAGATTAAAATGATGCCCTGTACCCTATCAGACCACCATGGGCGAAACCTGGACTCCAACAACAATAGAAATAACAAACAGCCTACAGACACATGGAAACTGAACAACTCTCTGCTTCATGACAACTGGATCAGGGAAGAAATAAAGAAATAAATTAAAGACTTCCTAAAATTCGGTGGAAATGAAGGTACAACATTCCCAAGTTTATGTGACACATTGAAAGCAGTGCTAAGAGGAAAGTTCATAGCACTAAGCTCCTTTATAAAGAGAATGTAAACATCTCATACAAGCCACATAAAGACACATCCAATAGCCCTAAAAGAAAAATCAAACAGAAATACCCAAGAGGAATAGATAGCTGGAAATAATCAAATTCGGGAAAGAATCAATAAATTAGAAACAAAGAGAACAATTCAAAGCATCAATGAGCTCAATAGCTTTTTGTTTGAGAAAATCAACGAGATAGACAAATTCTTACCCAAACTAACTAAAAGGCAAAGAGGCCCTATCCAAGTCAACAATATCAGAAATGAAAAGGGAGACATAACAACAGACAATGAGGAAATCCAAAGAATTCTTACATATTACTTCAAAAGCCTACTCACCACAAAATTTGAAAATCTAAGTGAAATGCACAATTTTAATGATAAATTTCCCTTGACAAAAATTGAGTCAAGATCAGTAAAAAAAATTAAATATTTCTATTTTTCCTACAGAAATAGAAGCAGTCATCAAACTTCGCCCAACAAACAAACAAACAAACAAAAAGCCCAGGGCCAGATGGTTTCAGTGCAGAATTCTACCAGATCTTCAAAGAAGAGCTAATACTAATGCTCTTCAAACTACTCTACAAAATAGAAATGGAAATAGCATTATCAAACTCACTCTATGAGGCCATAGTCACCTTGTTACCTAAACCTCACAAAGACACAACAAAGAAAGAGAACTACAGACCAATTTCTCTTATGAATATTGCAAAAATTCTCAATAAAACTCTTGCAAACCAGAGCCAAGAATTCATCAAAGATATCATTTATGAGGATGAAGTAGGCTTCATGCTTCATTCCAGGCATGCAGGGCTGGTTCAATCTAAAAAATACATCAATGTAATCCACCATATAAAAAAAAAAACTGAAAGAACATAAAACATATGATCATCTCCTTAGAGCCAAAGAAGCATTTGACAAAATAGAATTCCCATTCATATTTAAAGTCTTGGAGAGACCAGGGAATACAGGGCACACATCTAAACATAATAAAGACTATATACATCAAGTCAACATAAAAATAAATGGGGAGAAACTCAGAGGAATTCCACTAAACTTAGGGACTACACAAGGCTGCCCACTCTCTCCATATCCCTTCAATATAGTATTGAAGTTCTAGCCAGAGCAAAAAGACAATAAAAGGAGATCATGGGGATCCACATGGAAAGGAGGAAGTCAAAGTATCACTATTCTTAGATGTTATAATGCACATAAGTGGCCCCAAAATTCCAGCAGAGAACTTCTACAGCTGATAAACATTCAGCACAGTGACTGAATACAAAATCAACTCAAAATGTCACTAGCCTTCCTATATAAAAATAAAAAAATGGGCTGAGAAAAAAATTAGGAAAACCACACCTTCCACAATAGCCACAAATAATATAAAGTATCTTGGTATAACTCTATCCAAGTAGGTGAAAGTCATATATGAAAAAACTTCTAGTCTCTAATGAAGGAAATTGAAGAAGTTAATCAGAAGATAAAAAGATTTCCCATACTCATGGATTGGGAAAATCAGCATAGTAAAAATGGCCATGTTACCAAAAGCAATTAATATACTCAATGCAATCCCTTTCAAAACACACACAATTCTTTAAAGCCCTTGATTCATCAATTCTCAACTTCATATGTAAAAACAAAATAACCCACAATACCTAAAGCAATCCTATACAATAAAATCTTTTCGAGAGGAATCTCCATCCTTGATTTCAAGCTGTACTATAAGCAAAAGTAATTACAATGGCATGGTGTTGGCATAGAAATAGGCTGGTTGATCAAATCAAATCAAAGGCACAAAAATAAATCCACTCATTTATGAACTCTTGATTCTTGAAAAATAAGTCAAATCCATGCAATGGAAAAAAGATAGCATCTTCAACAAATGATGCTGGCCTAAACAGATGTCTCGACGTAGAAAAATGCAAATCAATCCATATGTATCACCCTGCACAAAACTAAAGTCCAAATGGATTGAGAACCTCAACATAAAACCAGACCCAGTAAATCTGCTACACAAAAAAGTGGAGAAGAGCCCTGAACTCATTGGTGTAGGAAACTACTTCCTGACCAAAACACCAATTGCCCAGGCTCTAAGATCAACAATTAAATGGAACCTCATGAAATTGAAAAGCTTCTGTAAGGCAAAGGATACTATCAACAGAATAAAATGACAACCTACAGACTGGGAGAGGATCTTCACCAACCCTACATCCAACAAAGAGCTAGTATTCAAAATATATAAACAACTCAAGACATTAAAAACCACCAAACCAAATAACCCAATTAAGAAATGGGGTTCAGAGATAAACATAGAATTCTCAAGAGAAGAATATCGAGTAGCTGAAAACATTTAAAGAAACGCTCAATGTCCTTAGTCATCAGGGAAATGCAAATCAAAAAGACATTGTGATTCCATCTTAAACCCATCAGAATGGCTAAGATAAAAAACTCAAGTGATGACAGCACATGTTGGTGAGGATGTGGAGAAAGAGGAACACTCCTCCATTGCTGGGGGGAGTACAAACTTGTACAACTACTTTGGAAATCAATTTGGCACTTTCTCAGAAAATTGGGAATAGTACTACCACAAGACCCAATCATACCATTCCTGGGCATATACCTGAAAGATGCTCTACCATACAATAAGGACATTTGTTCAACTATGTTCATAACAGCCTTATCCTTAATAGCCAAAATGTAGAAACAACTTGGATGTCTCTCTACTGAAGACTAAATAAAGAAACTGTGGCACATTTACACAATAGAATACTATTCTGCTATTAAAAACAAGGAAATCTTGAAATTTTCAGACAAATGGATGGAACTAGAAATGATCATCCTGAGTGAGGTAACCCAGACCCAGAAAGACATGGATGGTATATACTCACATATAAGTAATATTAACCCAAAATAGATGTTCTCTGAGAGACTCCACCCAGCTGGGAATCAGGACAGATTCTCAGAGTCTAGGTGGAGGACAGAATGGTATGGAAGAATGTGGGGTTGGAAGGACCGAGAGGGTGCAGGAGACAATGGAGCCCAGCAGATCTGGGCCCAGGGGGGCCTGCACAAACTGTTGTACCAACCAAGGATAGTTCATGCAGTAAACCTAGACCCCATATTCAGATCTAGGCAATAGACAGCTCATTCTTCACGGTTGTGGGGAGAGTGGGGACTGCCTCTGACATGCACTCACTTCCTCTATAGTGTGGAGGCCAGACAGCACACAGAGGAATGAGAAGCAGACTATCCCAATGAGACCTGATAGGCTGTGGTCGTATAGCTGGGAAGGAGGTCCCCTTGTATCAAAGATCTAGTGGAGGGGAATAGAGTGAAAGAGGGATGGAGGGTGGGAACAGGAAGATACAAGTGAGGGGACAACAATCGGCATGTAATCTGAATAAATTATAATTTTTAAAAAAAATAGAAAAAAATGTAAACTAAAAAAGAAAGAAATATGAAATTTTATAATAGGGCATGAATGAATTAGAACATCTTAAAGTTATTTTATTATTATATGGGTGTATGTGTGTTGTGTATATGTGTATGTGTGCATGTGTGTGTGTGTGTATGTGTGTGTGTTGTGTATGTGTGTGTGTTGTGGTGTGTGTGTGTGTGTGTGTGTGTGTGCGCGTGTGCACTACATGTATGGTGCAATTATGCAAGAAGACCAGAAGATGGCAGTAAATTGTTATAGGCCTTGAGACCTATAGAGAAATTTCTCTCAGGTCTAGTGTAAGAGCAAGAAGCACTCATCTCTTGAGTCATTTCTACAACTCCAAGTTTCCAAGTTTATTTAAAAAAATAGAATAATCAAAATCCCATGCAGTAGAAGTTTCAAGCTATGTCAAATTGCATGTCTGCTGAACTCAGTTTTCAAAGTGTTACTGCAATGACTGGACTTAGAGTTCACCAGGAAAAGCTTCTGCTGAGATCAAATGCGGCTGCTAGCTTTATTCAATTATTCACCAAAATGAGAACTGTAAGAAGTAAACCCATCCATAGGTCACCAAGAAAAAGAGATATTTGGAGTTCTAGCCATGGTACAAGCCATTATAATACAATGAATCTGACAGGTGGGATATCACATCTTATTGTACAAGGGAATGTCCTAGCTTGTTTACAACTCATTTAAAATGAAGAAGGAAACTTATTTTTACCTATGAGGGTTTCCTTTCTTCTTCTTCTTCTTCTTCTTCTTCTTCTTCTTCTTCTTCTTCTTCTTCTTCTTCTTCTTCTTCTTCTTCTTCTTCTTCTTCTTCTTCTTCTTTCGTCTTATTTCTTCTTCTGATTATTCTTCTCTTCTCTTCTTCTTCTCCTCTTCTTCTCCTCCTCCTCCTCCTCCTCCTCCTCCTCCTTCTTCTTCTTCCTTCTTCTTCTTCTTCTTCTTCTTCTTCTTCTTCTTCTTCTTCTTCTTCTTCTGTGTTTTGGTTCTATGAGACAGGGTTTCTCTGTATAGCCTTAGATGTTCTGGACTCACTTTGTAGAACAGGCTGGCCTCAAACTCACAGTGACCCACCTGCCTCTGCCTGTCTCCTGAGTGCTGGGATTAAAGGTGTATGCCACCATGCCACACTAAGAATTTGTTTATGTTGGTAAACACAATACTTTTACTTCAGGATCAAATCCAATAGTTTCTTTTCCCAAACACCAAACTCTTAGGATATTCATCTGCTGCTTTAACAAATAGTACACTTATTGAAATAAGGTACATACAGATTGATCAAGCTTGTCATTTATATAATTCAGAATGTTTATCTCTCATGTTTTACAAGTTGAATAGATGAAAATATGTCAAATGCAACAATTAATGTTTTAATGAATTAACTTTATAAATTTTTAGGTTTATATTTTCCTACACGTGTATATATATGGAAGAGATGTGCATGTGAGTGAAGTCGTATGTGAGACATTTGTGGCAAGGAATCCATCAGGTCTGGACTTGGCACCTATTTACTAACCAACCTTGATGCTGAGAGCCAAAATCAGGACTTTTGAAAGATCAGGAAGTGCACTTAACCACTGAGCCAACTCTTCAGCCCCTGAATTTCACAATTTGCCCTCTGACATATAGTGGTTACCATCCTATGGCAATGATGATATGGGTGGTACCCAATGGCTTTTGTCTTCTTTCATGTGAGGTAGAAAAATCCAAATATTTACAGATGGAGGAAATTTTCAAGAGTTAGTATTATGCCTATGATATATTTGGCTTTTTATTCTTCATGTTAATTATTTTTCTTCAGGTGGACCTCTCTGAGTTCAAGGCCAGCCTGGTCTACAAAGTGAGTCCAGGACATCCAAGGCTACACAGAGAAACCATGTCTCATAAAACTGAGAGAGAGACGAGAGAGAGAGAGAGAGAGAGAGAGAGAGAGAGAGAGAGAGAGAGAGAGAGAGAGAGAGAGAGAGAGATTCTTGCTTGTCATTCAAGCTTCATTTACTTGAATATATGTTGACGTTCATACACCACTCTCTTGCCTCACTTGCCTCACATTAAATATTAAACATATTTTGCTTTTGTTACTTAGCTATTTTAACCAAGTATGGTTTTAAACATATGGTTTATATACACACACATTTATATTATATGGTATATATGTATATAGAATAAATATACAACCACCAAAAATGTTGATTCAGTGCTTCTTAAACTATTGAAGCACAGGCATAGAAAATGAAAATGAAGCTTGGTTTTGAGAGGAAAGTGATGATCAAACTGAAGATGAACGTACTAGAAGGAAAAGGAAAAGAGTTGGCTGTGAGACGGCATAGACAGTGGACGACATTCAGCTGTGGGCATTGAGCCATGTAACCTCCACAAATGGGAAGTTCTGTTCTATCAATTCGGGGATCACAGACATGGGGGTGAAAGTGTCTGAAGAGTTGTGAAGTACTTCATCCCCTCATTGTGTGCTTTTTACTTTTGGCATTTCGTGTCATACTAATGTCAGAGTGTGCACTTCATGGCACCTAACACAAGGCTGTTCCGCTAGCTCTTCAATAGCCGCTTTCATCTTGCACGTGTGTTATAAGCAGCGCCACTGCAGGCTCTAACTCGTCTCACTCTGGTGTCCTAAGGCACGAGAGTCCTGCTATCCTCATCTTCTCAATTTTCCTATGAGCAGTGCTCAACACTCACCTGGAAGCTCTCCTTCCTGTGGGAGCATTTTCCCCTGACCATTCCAGCATAGCTATATTATTTTTCTGCAGACTCCACCTCTGTCACCATTTCCCACTGCATGAAATCATAATTCTTCCATGTCATTAAGGTGCCTCCTGTGACTGGAAAGGAAGACAAGTCCTTCATCTTCTACATTTTGCTATCCCTCTGGCAAACATCTGTTTAGCATTTGATATATAGGCAACAATCAGAAAATGTTTCATATCAAAGTGATTGATCAGAGGAAAAGCTGAGGCCCTCCCCAATGTGTTTAAGTGAGGTGCCATTAGAAGAGGGAACACTTATCAAATTTCCTGTTTGTTCCCCAAACTGTCATTTTCAAACCCAGCCAAAAAAAAAAAAAAAAAAAAAAAAAAAAACCCTTCTAGTTCATGCTTTTTAATTAAAATTTCTTACAAAAATATATTTCCAAACTGCACAAATCAGATTTTTTTCTTAAATGATAGGATGCTTAAACTTGCAATTATGTTCCTATATTTCAACTGTACATACAGTATTGTGTAGAGATAAATGGTAATGTGAGAGGCTTGGGATTGTAGATGCAACCATGGCAGACAATGACTGACTACCTCACCACGCTGTGGCCCCTGACAGTGGGAGCCTGGTTTTGCACAGTTTTCATTGATTTAATGAAAAAAAATTAAAGAGAATCTGTGCTTACTTTTTTTCATGAAATGTTAGATTTTGAAGTTGCGCATTCATATGAAGACTGCTCTTTCATGTGCATAATAGGAAATTAAACTAGACATCCACCACTCCTGATTTTTATCAGAGTTTCAGTTTCAGTGCCTGCATTACTTATATATGCTTTTATATATATATATATATATATACATATGTGTGTGTGTGTGTGTGTGTGTGTGTGTGTGTGTGTGTGTAACTGTGTGTCCAACTGTTGAAAAATAAAAGGCTCTTTGGGAAAAAGGAGGAAATTGCAAGTTTCTTCATGAGTATCTTAGGATGGGTTCACTTTACTATAGTCAGCACAAGACAAACTGATTACACAAAAGAAACTGGTAGGTATTTACTGGAAAGTTTTGATGTATTTTTCTAGGTGATTCTGGTGTCTGGGAGGGTGAGTCAAGGTCCAGGTATATTAGGTCCTGCTTCTGAGGGAAGTCCACCTCTCTCCTAAGAGAAAGTTTAAAGCGAAACAGTTCAGGGGCATTGTCATCAGAAAACTCTAAAATGTCTTGTTTTCAAGCATGTACCCAGAAACTCCCTGTGATAGTGTTGAACAGCTCTTCAGAAACTACTATGTATGTCTCAAACATATCAGCCAAAATCTAAATGTGAGCCACGCTACTGCTGGGAACTCAATGTTCAACACTCCTACAGCCTTTTAGTGTGCCAGAAAAGTATACAACTAATGATGCTTCCTAACAGTGGTGCCACTTGACTGAATGAGGAGCCTATAGCACATCGCTGTGTTTTATGTTCAGCATAACATATACATTAAGCACTTTCTTGCAATAATTTTCAGTGTCACTCAATTTCTTCATTGTTCATCACACCTCTAATTCCACCTTACTTTCAGGTAGAAAAGTATTCTCAAAGTTGTATTTTTCTCATGAACTGACCAATGAATCTGACTTCTAAACGGATGCAACAACTGAAACAAAACCCTGTAGAGATGAGGTTTTCATCTAGTGGCATCACTTCCCCTGCACACTGTGACTTAGTTAACCAAGTGTCTTAGCTCTGTTGCTATGGCACACACCATAGATAAGAAAACTAGGACACCAAACACTTCTTTCTCTAAGATTAATGGATCATCAAATTACATTCATGTGTGATCTATTTAGGCTTTGCTGCCATTTGGTAGTCATTTTTACTAACTCTAGAATCTTAATCAGACCTACAAAATATTTGTCTTCAAAGTGGTACGATTGATAGTCTCCAGGGACTGGGACTCTTTTTGAGAAAGACTTGCAGAATGAGTAAAAAGAAGGAGAAAACAGGTAAGAGAAAAAGAAAACTAAAAGATAAGAAAGAAAAGAAAACTACAATTACACTTGGGGAATTAAAATACTGTCCAGACTGTCTGCATGCATGTTGTAGGTATCTAAGACAACTGGACACTGAGCCTGTGGCCTTGACAGCTCTGTCCTCGTGCTGGAAGAAAGCATCTGGATCAGGAAAGCTGAGAAGGGGAACCATTCAGCTGGCATTGTGCACAGCTGTAAATCCAGTATTGGACGGAGTTGGATGTTAGTAATGATGCTTCTTTGTTGGGCTGCATCCAGAACATGCTGATTGATGTGAGTGGCATAGTTACTTAATCCAACATTTAACAGTGATTTGGAGGAAAATCATCAGGCATGGGATAGAAAGCAAGAGTCGCAATCACTTGTCAAGTTCCAAAATTAAAGATTTCTTCAGAGAAGCCTAGAATTATAGCAAAACAGAGAGAGCAGGAGTCAGAAACCCAAGCTCTGATACCTTGTTCCCATAGACTGGTAGAGGTAGAGCAATTCAAGACCACCAGTGATCTTCCTAATTTTAGCTTTTACATAGCCCTCTAATGTCAGACACAATTTCATTCTAAGAACTTCCTTGTGGACCACTCACTCTCACAATATTCTTATCGGATAGACTACAAATGAACTCACACTACCATCACACTTAATTCAATAGTTTCCCCATGGACAGCCCATTGGCTTGGTGTTTGCAACCTCACATATAAGAATACTTCAGATGAATTTTATTTTATGAAGAGGAGATTTGAGACATTGTGCTAGGGGCTGCCATGCTCTGTACTAAGATGGTGAGCTAACTGGAGTTCGCTGATGTCTGCAGATCTGCTCTGAGGTGCAGCATACACACTGTGTCTCTCATTCATCCTTGTCATTCGCAGACTGGACTTTGAGTGTACGTTGTGATTTAAGAGTTAATTCTCTACTCTTGAAAGGCTCACAGAAGTTTCATAATGAAAATAATTGACTTCCTGAATCAAAAGATTTTTTTTTAATCTAGTACAGTATCCCTCTACAATGTGACATCTCAGTGAATTTCTGTCTCTAGGGCCATACATAGAATACATGCTCAAAAAATGTTATAAAGAAACCATTGTGTATACATGAATATGACCTAAGAATTAGTAGACAAGGCCCTGGAATCAAGAAACCCTAGGTTTGCTTTTACTTTTTTTCAAAGTATTTAAAATATTTATATTCTTCAACAATTTTATACATGTATATAATAAATGGTCTTCACTATTTTCTTCATACTCTCATGGTTTCATCTAGCCCTGCCAACCCACTATCTTTTTCTCACCAGGTCCACATTTGAGTTCCATGCTTATTTTCCTTTGTGACTCCTTGAATTTAATCAGTGCCACTCCTGTAGACACAGGTGAGGTTATCCAGTGAGGCTAATCAGTGCCACTCCTGTAGACACAGGTGAGGCTATCCAGTGAGGCTAATCAGTGCCACTCCTGTAGACACAGGTGAGGCTATCCAGTGAGGCTAATCAGTGCCACTCCTGTAGACACAGGTGAGGCTATCCAGTGAGGCTAATCAGTGCCACTCCTGTAGACACCAGTGAGGCTATCCAGTGAGGCTAATCAGTGCCACTCCTGTAGACACAGGTGAGGCTATCCAGTGAGGCTAATCAGTGCCACTCCTGTAGACACAGGTGAGGCTATCCAGTGAGGCTAATCAGTGCCGCTCCTGTAGACACAGGTGAGGCTATCCAGTGAGGCTAATCAGTGCCACTCCTGTAGACACAGGTGATGCTATCCAGTGAGGCTAATCAGTGCCACTCCTGTAGACACAGGTGAGGCTATCCAGTAGGCATTTGCTGCTTATAAGTAGCTACATCACTGAAGAAACCGACTTCTCTCCGCCAGAGGTACTCTCTCTTTCTACGACTAATCCCCTTCTAGTGGCTCAGTCTGGTGTGGGGCTTCTTCAGGCAACCACAGCTCTTGTGAGGTCACGAGTGCCATGGCCGTGTCATGCACATAAGAAGGTGTTTCACAGTCCTCCTTCCTCGTGCTCTGCTCTAGGATTTCTCTGTCTCTGTTCTCTGATAATTCCAAATCCAGGGAGACTGATACAGGGTTTCTTAAGCTGAACACTAAACAATCGCATTTTCTCAACACTCTGACCACTCTCCGTTCTAACCATCTCTTCAGTAGCCAATTTTCTTCAAAGAGCAGATTTTTTTTTAAGGTGAGAACTGAATTTGTCTATATTTGCAAGCACCATCATTTTAGGTCAACAACAGCTTCGTTTAGCAAAACAGCAGTGTTGGTTCTACCAGGCAGTGTCTCTGACCTTCTGAGTCGTGGACCTTCAGCAGGTCTACAGGACTGGGCATGAACCACTCGTATCACACAGGCTGCAGTCCAATCAGAAATCAGTTCATTATCCAAATAACATTTTTTAATTACTGGATAGGAGGCTGGAAAGATGGGTTGAGTTACAAGCAGTTTGTTGCTCTATGGAGGACCCAGGTTTAGTTCCCAGGGCCCATATTCTAGGTTAATGGTAAAAGGCGTGTTGTAGTGTCAGCTTTGCCCCTGTGTCTTGTGGCCTCTCACAAATGAACAACAGCCTATCACAGAAAGGTTTTCAGAAGGTGTCTGTCTACACATAGAATATAGTCAGGAGCACCGTCCTTAAGTGCCAGTTGGGAAGATGTATTCGATGCCGCTAAGCTGACTGGGTAGTTAGGTTGAGTGATATTTAGGAAATGACACTGGAGTGTCGCTGAGAGACGATGCTCTAGCTCCTTTGCTGGGAGACCTGTTGGGAAACTGATAGAGCTTCCTGAGGTTCAGTTTCAGGAGCTGTGGCACACAGTGTCTCTTGGCTTATGTTAAAACATCACTATATTGACATATAAAGAGGAGATGTCTTTATGTCTATGGAATAAAGGCATGCATTAAGTTAATCTTCAGACCTACTCACACCGGTTACAACTGAGAGCTCTATGTTTCCTTAATCCAGTGTGTGACAATGTCAGTGCTGCGTGATATGTGCAGCGGCTTCATTTATAAAATGTTTTCTAGTGACAGCGCCTTAATGTATACGTTATATCAGCACCAGTTCATTTCAGCCCAGAAATTACTTAGAACTTTGGGGAATTCGAAAGTCAGGGAGCTTAGATTTAGATGGAGAAAACATGTTTGTGGACTGAAGAATATGGTATTTTTTTTTTTTAGTTCAATGTATGACCTTCTGTATTTGTTTTTAGTTAAAAGTCAATCATTACATTGATAATTTAAGCCAACATGTTTATTCTTGTAATAAACTCCCAATGGACATAAGTAAAGACTTCTCATGAATATTTTAATTTTACTGGAGATAAACTCACTTATTATAAATTTGCATTAAAATTATGCTATGTAAACATGAAAAGTACTCACAATCTTTACTATTGGCTCATAATTTTCATGAATGTTGCATTAAAATCTTAGTCATCTGTTAATTAAAAACAACAACCAGGTTTGGATCTGCAGCCAGCCAACACCAGTGTAAACACCATAGCTTGTCACAGTTCAAGTATCAGAGCTTGCTGTGGAGCCATCCACATGAATCATTTGCAGATGAAGGTAGCCAAACTACCTGTGGAGGGTTGTGGCAGGGGGCTAAGTGGAATCTCCAGCAATGCAAGGAGATCAGGCTTTGATCCAGGGATTTCCTTGTTGTCTGCCTACAGGGCATTCATCACCCTAATGGACTGAAAACGAATGTGTTGCTAATCCTAGTATTTGAAAACCTCTACATTTATTGCTGTACTCAATCTGGGAAACAAGGTAGTGTTGGGATGGTTAAAAAAAAAGAAACTAACAAATCAGCAGATGACTGTGGTTTTGTGGAGTTGTAATTGTTACACTGACTTTAAATAATGGGTAATCTGAGATTAGCCAATGTTTTTCATGTGCACAATGTAGTTGCTTTATAATCTTTGTTTATTTTATTTAATTATTTATTTGTTGTCATTATTCTTTTGTCTTGTTTTTTTTTTTTTTTCAAGACAGGGTTTTTTGGTGTAACCTTGGCTATGCTAGACTCACTTTATAGACCAGAGTAGCTTCGAACTCAGAGACCCACCTGCCTCTGCCTCCCCAAATGATGGAACTACAGGTGTGCACCACCACTCCTGGTTATAATCTTTGTTTCTGTAGGATTTGGGAGTCAAATGTTTCAGCTTGTCTTGCTAAGTTAAAGCACTCTTCTTTTAGTCTACATGTGGCTATTGTCTCTTCCACTGTGACAGGAAATGATCCTGAATACCCAGGGTCCAGATGAAGCACAGACTGGTTTTTTTGCAATCTATTCAGATGTATTCCTGACATGATGGTACTTTTCTGTATCTTGCTAACAAAATTCAACTGAATTAGATGCACATGTATCGATTCCTGGGTCCATTATGGAGTGTGACTCAGAGGCAGCACTTACCTGTGTAAACAAATGATGAAGAGGCTGTGTTCAGATGTTCTTTTAGTAATGTGGCCACACGATTATACAAAAGATATACTCTCTAACCTTGAGGAAATCACAATCCAGACAGGGAAGCAATAGTACTGAACACCAACTTTTATGGCTATTTTTTTGTTTTTGTTTTTCTTTGTCAGTGCTGTGGGCTAACCCTAGCATCTTAAACACAGCTCTACTACTAAGCAAAATCCCTAGTACCGAAACACAAAAAATAAATTTCATGAAAAAAGTGACCTAAAAAGCTCCTTTACAAATGTTGTTCCTTCCTGAGAAGGCTTCTGCAGAAGGTGGTATTTTGGGAGCCTTGTTAAGCCATCTAGTTTACCGGCCTAGAAAATATTTAATAGATGCTTTAAGGTACAGAAGAAGAATGTGTAACTTTGGTGTCCCTGGCATGTCTGAAAGGCCAGCACTTTGGAGGCTGAGGCAGAATGACTGTGACTTTGAAGCCAGAAATGCAATGGCTTCAAGGTTAGTATGGCTACATAGCACTTCTGTCTGAAAAAAAAAAAAAAAAAATCAAGAAAATTGTAAAGCTCAGCACAGCCCTTTGTTTGGCTTCTGGTCATTATTTGAAATTTATGGCAAGTACATTTCTTTCTTTCTTTTTTTTTTTCCTTGCTTGCTTCCTTCCTTCCTCCTTTGCTTCCTTTCTTTCTTTTCTATATTTTTTTTTGGTTTGTTTGAGACAGGGTTTCTCTGTGTAGCCCTAGCTGTCCTGGAGCTTACTTTGTAGACCAGGCTGGCCTAGAACTCACAGAGATACACCTGCCTCTGCCTCCCAAGTGCTAGGATTAAAGATGTGTGTCACCACCTAGGAAGCTTTTCTTAACAGCTATAGCTGCCACTCTGGTTTACTGAGCTCGCCAATATGTCTTCTTTAGATGCATGGATCAGAGTGGGCAAACAGAACCCGAGCGGCACATCCTCCTGAACTGTAATCGGCCCTTCCAAGGCAAGCTCACTTCCCAGTTAAGTCAATGGATCAGAGTGGGCAAACAGAACCCGGGTGGCACATCCTCCTGAACTGTAATCGGCCCTTCCAAGGCAAGCTCACTTCCCAGTTAAGTCAATGGATCAGAGTGGGCAAACAGAACCCGGGTGGCACATCCTCCTGAACTGTAATCGGCCCTTCCAAGGCAAGCTCACTTCCCAGTTAAGTCAATGGATCAGAGTGGGCAAACAGAACCCGGGTGGCACATCCTCCTGAACTGTAATCGGCCCTTCCAAGGCAAGCTCACTTCCCAGTTAAGTCACTTCATACTCTTCAGCAATCAGGAGAGAAGATGAGAAAACTTCATTTCCACTGACTCCTGGAGCATCAACAGAGTCATCATTTATTCTCTACTTTTGTTTGTACGAAAAAGGAAGATGGAGATTTCATTCTGGGAGGTGATACCATCATTTCAGCTACAAAGTGACTCAGACTAACTCTGCAGCTCTCTGCACTATCATAGGGACTAGAGGAGTGAGTTGCTCCTGAAAGTCAGTAGCAGTCTAGACAAGACCATGCTGACATGCTCAATCTACTTATAATGCCCCGACACTAATGGCACATGCTCTGCGTACTCCTTAAACTATCCCACTGGAGAACACACAACTTTAACAGCCATTGGGAACTGATCTGTACAGACCAGTAAGGAAAAGGAAAGAAATAAAGATAATGATGTAGGTTTTCTTTCTCAGTTTTTTTGTATAAATTAAATTATTATATCACTAATAGAAAATATTATTTGTATTATTTATTCTCTGACAGTTTCACACATATTTATACTATATTCTCATGACGCTCATCCCTGTTCCCCCTCTTACCCTCCTTCTATCCAAATCAACCCCAGCTACTGCTTACCTTCATTGGCAACCCTCCTTCCATCCATTGAATCTCCATCCCATCTCTTTTTTGCATTAAGACCCATTGCGTTTAACCAGAGCCACACAGGTGAGCTTGGGGAGATGAGCGTGAAACTGTCCACTGGAGGGCTATATCACTGAGGATAATAATTTCCTCTCTTCCAAGACTCTTCACTTGCCCTGAGCCCCCTGGGTGGCCGTGGGCTCATGAGCCACATCTGTGACATATTTATTTTATTAAAATCTGGTTAGTTATCTGCCCAATGTTACATGCTTGCTTTATTTAAAAGATTAAATTCCAATCATCTCTGAAATACAAAAATATTTTTAAAACACAAATTAATAGTGGAGTCTCTTTTATTCTTTCATGTGCAGGGCAGGTACAAGGGTGAGTTAATGTTAGTATTAACAAAAAGTAGAATTTAGACAATTATTAAACCAATCACAGAATAAATATTTCATTCTATCAATTTCACCTTTACTTAAGAAAAGCAATGTTAAAGTTTGTGGGTTTGTATTTATTGTGATTTTTCCCTGTATGCAAATATGCATTTGATGGGTGCAATATACATATGTGTGTGTGGTAGACTGCACTTATCCATGAGTGCACAGATACCAGAGGAATCATGTCCAGGATATCAGATGTCCTGCTGTATTCTTTTTCATTTTATTTTCTGGGTCTTTCAATGAGGTGGGTGGTACATAGGTAGTCAGAAAGCTCCAGTGATACACCCTTCTTTACCCTGCAGGGTTACAGGTATACCCAAGGCCATTCCTTATGTTTCATGTGTGATATGATCTTAGATCCTCATGCCTGTACAGAAATCTCTGGGATTTACAGAGCCATCTCCCAACCCACACATGTTCATCTTATTGCAAGCAGTTTAACCAAAATATTTCATGTATGAAATGAAATTTTATTTTACAAACAAAAATGTGTCCCCTTGTGGTATTCAGTATGCCTCACCACATTTAGTTTTAAATATAATTAATGCTCAAACGTCACATAAAATAATTGAAGCTAGTCAAACTCGTTTTCTTAGGCTATACACCCACTATACTAACCCTGATTACTCTGCATATATTATTTATCTACAAGTCTATTCAGTGCTAGTTAGATACACAGACCACGGCAACATTCAAAACATTGTAGACTTACCTACGAATTCACAAGCCCATAGCTGTGGCAGGAGACAACTATGTAATACTTATCAAAATAATTTTCAATTATTAAACTGTATTATTAAGCTGGGGAAATGACTCAGTGGGTAAAGGCACTTGTGCAAACATGAGGACCTGCTTTCAATTTCTCTGCACATATTAGAAAGCCACAGATGGCTGTACACGCCTACAACCCCCGCCCTCAGGTTAGGGTGTGCAGGAGAGGCTGAGACAGAGAGACCTTTCAGGTTTCTGGTCTTCTGCCTAGTTCCATGTTCAGTGAGACATCCTAGTCCACAAAAATTAAGGTGGAGGGTGATCAAAGAAGACGGCTGACTTCCTCCTTTTGTCTATGTCCTCAAACAACCAAAATGTGTATACACACATACAGAGAGAGAGAGAGAGAGAGAGAGAGAGAGAGAGAGAGAGAGAGAGAGAGAGAGAGAGAGAGAATGATGAGAAGGATAACTAGGATGAAGAAAAATGATAGATATATATTAATTTGTTTTGGCAGAATTAAACTCACATGTGTATTAGAAACACTCATCCCCAGTCACTGTGCTGTTTAGATCCTGACCAACAATTAAAGACCACAATTATAAAATATAGCCAAGGCCCTACAGGAACTAGAAACATCTAAAATGGGCTCAGCATGACAGATGAATGGGAAAAAAGAGTGTGGGCAACGTCGACATGCAGTGAGCTAGAGAGGCGATTCCTGTGGTGTCCAGAACAGGGAAGCCTCTCTAGTGAGTCTTATTCCTGGGTGTGATGAGAATCGCTGGAAACTTTGAACAAACAAGTGTTATGATCAATATCCCTGTTTGTAGATGGTTCCCAGTTTGCGTGAAGGAAAGATTTGAAAACATAAATCAAGGAGCCAGAGGGAGAGTGAAAGGGAGAAGAAGGTCAACAGTGAGTCCCACATTTTTGCCGAATTAATTGAACAAAAGAAATAACAAAGCCTATAAATTCCATCTGCAGAAACATGGCATGTTGAGAAGGACAAGTGGCGAGGGAATTTAAGGGCTTTGATTTTAGACACAAAGAATAGAGATTCCTCCAGAGCATCCCACAGGGAGTTAAGTAATTACAAACAAACTTTCAGAACAGAATTCTGCACTAGAGATGAGTATTCAGGAAGCACTTAACATATGGATTGTTTATATCGGTAATGACAGCAATTAGATTTTGTATGAGACAGCAATATACTATGGGATTCTGTTTTGAGGTTTTGTATTCATGATACACTATATAACAATTAATTTTTGAAACAATAATACTTCCATGAGAGTAAGCAAGCACTTGAAGGCAAGTAAATGATGTTGGTTTTAGAGTACTTCAAGTGAATTCTAGAATGAACAAATATATAGTTTTCCACAAAACAATGTTATGTGTTTCATTAAGATAGTTTTATCATAACGATTCACACATACAACTTAAGAAGTAATACAAGGAAAAATAAATATACTATAATAGTTCTCAAACATAAAAAAAAGAATATCAGGAAGCAGAAGCAGGGACAATAGCTCAGTCGGTAAACTGATTGCAGAGCAAGTATGAGAGCCAGATCTTGGCCCCAAAACCCACCTTCATAATCTGAACATGATGGGCATCATGCAAGCCCAGTGCTGGGGAGCCAAACACAGATGGATCCATTCAAGTTTCTGGAAAGTACGCCAAGCCTAATATGTGAGTTTACAGCCAAGTAAAGGTGCTACTCCAAAGCAGAAAGTAGACTGGCCTTGAGGAATAACACCCAAATTTGACCTGTGGCCTCCATGTGCACACAAATATACAAGAAAAACCACAAATGTAATGGAAATGAATTATTAATCACACTTCATTTTTATCAAGCAGCTAAAACATTTTCTAATACTGATTTTTAAAGTAATAACTTTCTTTTCCATAAATACTTTAAAGGATAGACATTTTAAAAATAGGAGAAGGGAACTGAATTACAGAAAAGTAGTTATTGTTTTTTGTAAAGAACATAGGATGTTTTATTACCTAAAATATTATGGAAAGCGAAAAGCATGGATAAGACACAGACCATAGCTGTATTACGTTTCCTACCGAAACTTTATATTTTAAATAATAAGATGACTAGGTCAGAATATGAATTATTCTTCAAAAATGAATGTCAATATCATGAGTTATACTTTAATATCATAAGAGACAATGCTAGTTAATGTTTTTCTTTATAGAATTAATCATTCTTATCCATGATATGTCTGATAATTATCCGAAACATAAAAATGCATTACACTCTCAAAGACCTAGTTTAAGGTTTCTTTAAGATGTTCACTAAAAAAGCAAAGCTAAATTGTAGGCACGGTTTAAAAGCTATTTTTACTTTGGTTTCTTATAATCTTTCCTCTCTCCACCCCAATCCCTTACAACACCCCAACACCAAACAGGAGAGAAAGAAGGTTAGTGGGGAGAAGGGGCATAGTTTTCCTTGCCTTATTCCTGCAGTTTAGGGTCTTCCTTGTGGCAACCCCAATCCTTGTCTCAAGACATCTCTAACTTCTCATCAAACTAGAAACCAGGAGCAGCGAGGGGAAGCACTGTCAGCCATCTTCTTTTCAGAGCCCCCACTCTCTCTCTTGGTCTGGCTTTTATATGCACTGGCAAAGACCACACCCCTTCATGAGGAAGTTCCCAGCTGACAAAGGTCATGTCACACATGCAGTCATGAAGCAGTTATCAACTGTGGACAAACTGGAGCAACCCCAGTATTGTAACCCACACTTGGGATTAAAACAAAAAACATGTTTACATATAATAAACCAAAACTTCCACAACATTAAATTAACTTAAGAAATGCTTAAGTATTACATTGTGTTATCTGGGGCCTTCAATACTTATCAGCTTGAGTGTGTTTGACATTCTAGGAGACAAACTTCTGGGTGTGTCTCAGAATATACTTATCAGTGGTTTAACTGAGGAAGGAAGACACTCTCTAATTATGGGCACTCTGGTGGTTTACATGAGAATAGCTCTCTAGACAAGTGGTTCTCCCCCTGTGGATCTTGACCACCTTGGGGGTCCAATGAGACTTTCCTGAAGGTCCCCTAATGTTTGGGACGGGCTACATGGCCAATGTTCAGCCATCTTGTCAGAACCTAGGTTCCTATTTCTCCAGAAGTCTGCCATTCACCAGAAACTAGCTGACCTTGTTGTAGGTCGGCAGTTAAACACCTGTTGTGGTTTATTGTGGGGGCTGGTCATTCCAGACCCCCGAGCTACTCCTTTTCCCATGGGACTACTGATAAGATCAGATTAAAGGCCAGCTGCCTGTGAGCAGCAGTTCCGGGAGCTTTTTCCTGACTAACCAGATCCTTCACGACTTTCCTGGAATTTCTCTCCTGCAATTATAGCAGCCGTAAAGGTAGACACCTACCTGCTGGAGCATTCCAGAGTTAGGTATCCATAGCAACCCTTGCTTACACAAATACCCATGCCTCTGTGCCTATATAAACTCTGTGAAAATTTTCAATAAACGGGGTTTGATCAGAATGCAGACTTGCCCCCTTCTTCGTGTCTAGTCCTCCCGAGCGTTAGTCGAACCCCAGTGGGCCAGGGTACCCTAAGACTGTTGGAGAACACAGATGTTTACATTGTAATCTGTTACAGTAGCAAAACTACAGTTATGAAGTAACAATGAAAGTAATTTTATGGTTGGGCGTTACTATAACATAAGGAATTGTATTAAAGGGTTTGAGCATTAGGAAGGTGGAGAACCACTTCTCTACACTCATATATTTGAATATTTTGTCCCCAGTTGGTGGAACTGTTCGGGAAAGATTGAGAGCTGTGGCCTTGTTAAAGCAAGTATGTCACTGTGGTCAGGCTTTGAGCCTCTAGAAGCCATTCCTAGTTAGCCCTCTCTCCTTCCTACTTGTAGCTCAATGTATAAGTCCCCAGATACTAGCCCAGTACCATGCTTGCCTGCTTGCTCCCTTCTCACTGATCTGATGGTCATGGACTCACTTCTGAAGCTGTAAGATCCAAGTAACCTCTTTATTCCATACTTTGTTACTTTGACCGTGATGTCTTATTCCAGCAATAGAAATGCAACTAAGATAGGCACCATGATCACATGGGCTGTGATACCAAGGTGAATAAGAGTGCTAAAATAGCTTGCTCATACTCTGTTTTACATTTCTTCATTTTGCAAGATGCACGGAGTCCCATTGCATGTTTCAGCCATTATACGTAATACTATACCTTCCCTACCATGATGGAGTGCTCTCTCCTAACCCAAGTACCAACACAAACCCTTCTTGTACACTGCTCCTTGTATGGCATTTGGCCAAATAATGAGAACAGTAACTTATAGAAATACATTTTTAATTGAAAATTAAATAGCATGGTTATCTCTTTTTTATTGTTTTCTTAAGGTGGTCTTTAGCCATCTGTTTGTCCCTGGTATTGGCTGGATGCCAGCAAGACTCCTCATGGAGGAGGGGATCTGATGTGGGGAGAGCAAGATGGGAAGATACTGGGAGAGGGAAGGTTTCCAGGTGTCTAGGGGAGGGCGTCACCCTAGCTGAGATTCCTAGCATCAGGGGATATGGAGTCTGAAGTTACCACATCGTAGCCACATGGGACTTCCAGTGGAGGGAAAGAGACATCAATCCATCCATAAAACATTCAACTCAAAATATGTCCTGTCTGAGACAAGTGTAGGGATAAATATGGAACAGAGATTGAGGGAGAGAGCCAACCTCAGACACTATTAATGATAGTCCGCTATGCTTACAGAGAGAAACCTAGAACAATTGTTTTCTGAGAAGCTTCATCCAGCAGCTAATGGAAACAGATGCAGAGACCCACAGCCAAACAATAGGCTGAGCTCAAGGAGTTTGTGGAAGAGTGGGAGAAAGGATAGAGGGAGCCAAAGGGGTCAAGGACACCTCAAGAAGACTTACAAAGTAAACTAACCTGGGCCCATGGTGCTCACAGAGACTGAACCACCAACCAAAGAACATGCATCAGCTTGAACTAGGCCCCCTACACATATGCAGCAGATGTGCAGTTTGGTCATGCTGTCAGTCCCCTGACAATTGAAGTAGGGGCTATCTCTGACTCTGTTTCCTGCAATGATTATTTCTACAATATCAGAAACATGCAATGGGACTCCTAGCATCTGGAGAGATGAAGAAATGTAAAACAGGGTATGAGTAACAGGTAGATCTCTTTCCCCTAGCTGGGCTTCCTTGCCCGGTTTCAGTGGGAGAGGATGTGCTTAGTCCTGCTGTGACTTGATGTGCCAAGGTGGTCTCCTTTTTAGAACTGGAAGGAGAATACAGTTGGGATACTGAGGATGGGACTGGGAGAAAAGGAGGGAGGAGGCTGGAATCAGCAAGAAAAATGATGAAATAAATTAATTAATAAAAAGAAAGAAACTGAAAAAAATGTATGGTTTTCTGAAATATTTTTAAATTAAGCATAATTTATTTAATTATGTGCATTTGCATGTGTGTCTGCTTATAGACATATGCACATGAGTGCAGGTGCCTACGGGGGCCAGGAGAGGGTGTCAGAACCCCTAGAGCTTGACTTACAGGTGATTGTGAACTTCCTGACGTTGTTGGTAGAAGCCAAATTGGATCCTCTGAAAAAGTGGCACTGTCCCTTAACCTTTAAGCCATCTTTCCGGCCACTCTGCAAGGTTTTGATGGACATAGTTCACTAATCTAGTATTGCAAATAATACTTGGAAATGAATGTCACATATTACTTCAGATAATCCCCTTTTCTTCTTCATACTGAATAAATGTGTTCCTTTTTCCATATTCAGTACATGTAAGATTTGATTCTACAAACTCAACATAAATATAAATATAAGAATGTAAATACTTGTCTAAACGCTGTGCTGCTTTGCTAGTTTGCTCTGTCTTTGTGTCAAAATACCCGAGGTAAATAACATCAGAAGGAAGGAAGTCTATTGGTTAGTTTTTCAGAGGCTTTATTTGAGATCTCTTGTTCTGGTTGTTTTTGGACTTCTGGTGAGCCTTACAACAGAAGTGCTTGGTGCAGAGTACTCATGGCAGCCAGGAAGCAAACAGAAAGGAAGGGCTTAGAAATCAACACCACACTCTGGCCATACTCTCTATATTTTTTCAGTGGCAAAAGTATTTTTGTAATCCCCATAAACTATTTAGATGATGTCTGTACAATTTAACTGTTTAGATATGTTATAACAACTTTAAGGATACAAGTTTGTTACAGTTCATAAATTTATCTCACATTCTTTATTTCTTTATTTTATCTTTAAGCTGGATTAAAAAGCACTACTATAAAGTCTTTAAAATCACATTATTTTTCATAACTGTGTTTTATATTTACAGATGAATGGTATAGAGGTCATGTATACATTATGTTGTAAGTCTTTGTCCATCACTATGGACAGCATGTCCACTATACGCTAATGTCTAATGTAAATGGACAGAGACAGGTGAGTTTATTTTAAAAGTGAGTAAAACAGAACATAACAATGTATAAATGCATACCAAACTATATATGTCCATTGTGAGGCTGACTCAGCATCAACACTCTTTCTAGTGGTGTCTTATTTTATCCTGGGCATGTAGGACAAAGAAATCTCTTTCCTATTAAAAGATATGTTGAACACAAACTCTTTGAAGGGAAGAGGTGATCCAAGCTGACTCAAATAAAGTTAATGAAGTATGAATACGCTGTGAGAAGTTGAGACTTGATACCCTATGTGCATATACAGGGAGAGGAGGTCCCCTCAGTCACAGTCATAGGGGAGGGGAGTTAGGGAAAAATGGGAGGGGGAGAGGAATGGGAGGATACAAGGGATGGGATAACTATTGAGATGTTATATGAATAAATTAATAAAATATATTTTTAAAAAAAGAGGTTGAAACCCATATAGGTCTCTGACATCCTGACTAGCTTTAAAAGTCAACTTGACACAGCCTGGGGTTGCCTGAGAGAAGTCTAAGCTGAAGAAAGGTCATATTAATGTGCATATCAGTGGAGACCTGTCAACGAATGTAGGAGGGATACAGCCAAATTTAGGAAGGATGTTCTCTAGTAATGTGGCCCTGGGCTTAATAAGAAAGCTACTTAAATATAGGTTGGTGAACAGGCCAGAAAGCAGCATTCCTCCATGGTTTCTGTTCAAGCTACTGCTTGCGTTACTGTTGTGAACTCCCTCAGTGAAGAACTCTGACATGGAAGTATAAGCCAAGTAAATTTTTTCATCACCTAAACTGATTACTGATAACTTTATCACAAGAATAGAGAGGGTACTAGAACGTGTCAGAATAATAAAAATAGACAAAGACACTTGTGATGAGGTTGCTTCAGATTAATAGTCCATGATGACTTCTTCACCTCCTCAAAGCTAAGAGAAACTTCCGGTCTGACAGCGACATTGTGCTACGTACTATGAAGTAAGAGCAATTGTTAAAACCAACAGCATGAACAGAGAATTCACAGTCACCAATAGGGTTTGAGTCCCCAAATGGAACCGCAAAAGAAGCTGTTACCATGTTTGCCTTCTGCAAAACTTCAAGAGAAAACAAAGCAGTGTTTCTGCAGTATTTCAGCCAGAGTTCCATAAACCAGAACTTATGACTAACTCCTGCCTACCATCTACTCAAGAAGAAAATGTAATGGGTCTGTTTTTGTATGAACTGGACACAATTTTTTGCATGCATGTAACAGTCATACCTTCTTTAACATCATCCTGGAATATTTACTATAACAAAAAATGTAAGATATTCTCACCAAAAAGGGTATATTGGTAACTTTTCTCATGTGTGGCAAAATGCTCTACAGAAAGAATGTGAAGGGCTTGTGGGGGCATTTATTTTGGCTTACAGATAAAGAGGGGGTATATTCTATCATGGTAGTATGGCATGTCAGCAGAAATGTAAAACAGCTGGTCACATCCATAGGAACAAGGGCAAGATGAATGCTGCTATTCAGCTCAATTTTCCCATTTCCCCTTTCTATTCAGCTTAGGAATCAAACGTGTGTAATGGTGCTGCCTGCGTTTGGCTTTTTAATCAGACCTCTCTGGAAACTCTGCAGAGGTGTGTCTCCTAGATCTTTCTAGATCCCATCATACAGCACAAATAACCTGCTCAGATGGCAAAATCATAAATCCTAAGTCATTTTTCCTTTTGCTCCATGCTTGTCAAATTATTCTAATACGTCTGTATGTATGTTTAAACATTTGTAGAGTAAATACTTTGGCCAGCATCTTTCTATATATAATCATGATCACTTAGAGAGGTAATGACTCTCGCTTTTGAACACTGATGGTCTTAAAGTACATTATCAAGGACAAATTTAACCCTCTTCAGAATCTCCTGCTCACAAATCAAGTGGGTACCATATAAACAGCACAACATTTTCAGGCAGGCAAATGAAATTCACGAAGATGACATCAGTCGCTCATAAATTTTGTCAACAAATGCATTGTAAATCACATGGACTCTGTTTGTGAAACCTATTTTGAGTTAAGAATGTTTTCCTGTTCCCATGAAGAATAAACTTCAGTGCAGAGACTGGCATTGCCTTACCTGACAAACATAACTGAAGCTGCATCTGTGGCAAAAGATACATAGGGGAACAGTGGTACTTGAAGAACTATTTTAAGAAGCATCCTCCATGTATATGTGTGAATTTGATATGAAAGAGGGATGTGGGTGGCAGCAGAACCAGAGTCCTACCATATGGTTGTGGGACAGCAGAGATGTGTAACCTTGCAGTATAGAGCAAGTGTCAGGTCTGTGTGCACATATACACAGGAGTATTTATGGGGCAAATAGTGAAAGGTTCGAATTGATGCTGTGTTTTTCTGGGTCAACTGCATCTGTTAGTGATTTTTTATTGTTATAATTTTTCAAAATGGATGGGAAAAAACCCTCATATCCAGGGTCAATAGATACCATAAGACTCTGAGTATAAGTAATTTTATTTGCATCATTACTATTTTACTTTAAAAAATAAGATGAATAAACCATAATTAATTTCAAAATGAGAAAATCTATAAATTTCTAAATATTTTTAGAAATAAGATAAAGAACATATTATTTAAATGCCTAAGTTGTGTGTGTGTGTGCATGTGCATGTGTGTGCACATGTGTGTGTGTGTGTGTGTGTGTGTGTGTGTGTATGTACACATCAGTTTGTGAGGCACACAGATCGGTAAATAGCCAATTCATGGGTAGAGGTTATTCAATGGAATCTTTGCTTGCACTCAGTCTTAGTTATAATAATATTTTCAGAGTAAAAATTCAAATCCAGGTCAGGATTCATTCAATGGTACACTTTAAACAGCCACCCAACCTTAATTCACTTTGATGGGAAGATAGGATCATACATAATGCCTGGCTGGCATAATTTGTGATGTGGTTATAAAAATTAGAGAGTATTTTTATAAGTGAATGGATTTTGAAAATTCCAAAATGTTGGACAGGTTTAAATAATCAAACTAGGCAGACTCAATAAATTCCTATCACTCATTTTAAACTTGAAAAATCAGTGTTCTACAGCAAAAGAAAATAGGAGAGACACAAGGCAGTTCCTCCACCACCAACTCGCACATAAAAAACAAAAAACAAAACAAACAAACAAAACTCACCACCAACAATAAAAAATGTTTAAATGTTCACTATTATGTATATAACTTCTTTTTAATTTTTTTATTTCAATATGGTTTCTGAAAAAGAACTTTAATTCAGACAAGTTCAAACAAATTCTTTTAATGCATGTTAACCACATTCCAATACACACACACACACACACACACACACACACACACACACAAATGGATAAAGAGAAGATCATCTTTAGGACTTGCTATGTTATTTTCATTTGCCACAAGATAAAAATATCCACCAATTTCCTGGGGTCAGTCTGGATCAATAGGCACCTGACCTCTGAAATCCCTATAAGTGGTAACAAGTATTTTTAGGTCATCCTTTCTATTTTCAAAAGTCAGCCTGAGGGTATGATCAGTGGAAAAGGAATAGATGATGATACTTTGGAAGACATCGTTGCTTCAGCACTGAATGAAAATCTCAGCCTCCTACTGTAAGGCTTTTGGTATTTTTGTGCTGTGTAGACATATTTTTTCATTTTTAAAATTGCTTGACAGTCTCAAATACATATACGCGGTGTTTGGCCAAATCAACCATACCCACGCCTTTTAATCTCCCAAGTGTCCCTTCCATTTACCAACTTCATAAGCCCTATTCTTCTTTTTAAATTAGTTCTTAATTTATACATTCACTCTACATCCTTATCACAGGGCTCTCCCTGCTCTCTTCCTGGTCCCTCCATCCCACCCTCTCTTTCTCTCTGCTTCTCCTCAGAAAACAGGAGCGCGCATGCGCACGCGCACACACACACACACACACACACACACACACACACACACACACACACACACACACACACACACCCCCCAACTGACCCTATCACATCCAATCACATCAGGACTGAGCTCTTCCTAATCCACTGAGGCCAGACAGCCCAGTTAGGGGGAACTGACTAAAAGGCAGACAACAGAGTCCATGTTACAGCCAGCACCTGCTCAACTTACTAGGGGACCCACATGAAGATCACTGCCCATTGGCCACACATGTGTAGGGGGCCTAGGTCCAGTCCATATATGCTCTTGCGTCAGTGCTTCCATCTCTGTAAGCCCCCATGGGTCCAGGATAGTTAACTGTCAGTCTTCTTTTGGTGTTCTTATCCCCTCAGTTCCTTCCATCCTTCCCCAAACACTTCCATAAGACTCCTCTATCTCTGCCTAATGCTTGCCTTCAAGTCTCAGCATCTGATTCCATCAGTTGCTTGCTGAGTTGGGTCTCTGAGAGGACAGTTATGTTAGCCTGCTGTCTGTAGACATAGAGTGTCAGGGCTTGGCTCTCTCCCATGCAGTGGGTCTGAGGTTCGGCCAGGCACTGGTTGGACATTCCCTCAGTCTCTGCTCTATCTTTATCTCTGTACATCATGTAGGCAGGGTAAATTTTGGGTCCAAAGTTTTGTAAAGTGGGTTGGTAAACTCTGCCTGCCTAAAGGGGGCATCCTCAGACTCCATGTCCCAAGCCTCTAGGAGGCTCAGATATCCCCATATCCTCCCTGCAGCCTGCCCTGTTGCAGAATCCCAGCTTGTCTCAGATGTGTTCCTGCCCTCAGTTGGTTTCCCTTTTCTCTCCCAACCCTCTTCCCTCCTCTCCAGTTCCCCACATTTGATCAAGCTTACTCTCCTACTCAGCTCCCTCTATTGATCCACTTCTGCTGTCTATTCTATTTCCACATCCGAGTGAGACTCAAGGAGGGCTTCCCTTGGGTCCTCCGTGTTACTTAGCTTCTTTGGGTCTGTGCATTGTAGTATGTTTACCCTGTACCTCAAGGCTAGTATCCACTTATAAGTGAGCACATACCATGCATGTCTTTTTGGGTCTGGGTTACTTCACTCAGGAAGCTCCTTTGTAGAAAGGAAGCGCTCTGTTCTAATTCACTGAGTCCACTTGGTGCAGACAAAGGAAGTCACCGCCAGAGCACTGGCACCCTACCAGAGTCACACCCATGAAGAAAACAGCTCTCCCTCTCCCAACAGACATCAACTGCCGAAACCTCACCTCATTATGGAGGAGACATAGACTCCCTCACACAGCCCTGATCCACTCTACACTTTTGGCTGACTTCATCACGCTCTAGTCTTGTGTATACAGTCACAGCCACTGCAAAGGAAAATGAAATTATGCATTTTCAGGTAAATGGATCAACATGGTGCTGATCATTCCAAATAAAGTAACCCAGACCCAGATGAGGAAGTGATATACTTTCTCTTTCATGGCTGATTCTGTCTTTGAACCTTCAGATTCCAATCTCCAATCTGTTTAAATTGGAGAACGGTGCAAGGAAGGCAACTGGAAGGTGATCATTGTGGGAGAACAATAAATCTATTTTTCCAATAGACGATATAGGAAGTAAGCACTAAGGCATTTGAAATACACTAGATCACTAGAACAATTCAACTGTAAACTCAGCTTTTAATATTGCACTGCATTTATTTATCTATTGAGGTCATAGCATAAATATATCATTTTCCCTTTCATCCTGCCTTGCTGATTTTTAATTCATACCCTCTTTTTACTTAATTATTGCTAGATGCATATATTACTGAGTCTGTTCCACTCTTCTTTTGTTTGTGGTTCCTCACATACTGACTTTGGTACTTGAGTTTTAGTCACACCACATTGTCAGAAGATGTAGAATGTGCATCCTTCGTGGTCCACGAGCCACTCACCACGACCAACTTGAGTGTAAAAAAGGATGGAGTGGGCAAGGCTTTCACAACCCTGGAAGAGGGCTCTATTTTATGTGACCATAACAATCTCCAAGATGAATGATGCTTCTGAGAATTCATGGGCCAGAAGCTAAGATAGCTACCAAGTCTCAGCACACTACCCACTTCTCAACCTACTGTTACTTCTTGCTGACTCTGCCTTTTTTATTTGTTCCTTTGACACTGTTCAAAAACTCTTCAGTCTAAAGGGCTTTATTTATAATTTCAATATGTCACATTTTACTATTTTTCCTAGGTCACATCACAGATAATTTCAAAATCCACTTATAAAACAATCATTACAAATAAGACAATGAAGGAAGGCCATTCGACATAGTATCCTAATGAGGTATATAAAATATAGATGGTAGTTTTTTAAAAAGCAAAGAGCTTAGTCTAGTTATGTGAACATGACTGTTATACTTGGGCAGACATCATTAAACCAAAACATCTGTAGAGATGTTAAACCACATGAATAAATTTGATTAGAGATTGGGCAGCAGGAAGCCCAGGTGAGAATTAACACTTATACCCCATTAGTAACTACCACCAACACAGGGTGTATTCTCTCTAAAATGCACTGTGAAATTTGATGCGGATTTTCACAGCTCAGTGGATTAAAGTTTTAGAAATGACTACTTGAGTGTCCTTGTTTAGGTCTGTATCCTATAGACCACATGTAAATATGGCCCAATCTTGAATACCACACTGGACCAGCAAATAGATGCCCCATTTATACTCAACACCATTGGACTTGCCACACAACGATATACTACTGAGAAAACTGGGTGAGTCTGCGTCCTCATCAACCAGAAAGTCCCAACTGTCTGCTAAACACAGGTGATCAAATAGTCTGTGAAGACATGCAGTTAGGATATGATTGTCATTAAACAAATGCTACAGGAGGCACACTGTTTAAGGAAAAGAAGTCTCAATTACAGACACCTGCCTAAATGTTACAAGATGTAGTTTTGTGTTTAAACATAACTGTCATATGTAAGACATTGAATGGGATTCATTATGTTTTTGCTAACAATTACAGAATAAACAAGTACTGTATTTTCCTTTGATACTTTTCTCCCATCACACACAATTATCTTTTTTGCGTGAGGGCTGGACCTTTCGATAGAGTTTGGCCTGTCTGTTTTTATAGCACTTTACTTATTCCAAATCAGTTGAAGGATTGCCTCAGTGGTTGTTAAATAAATACAATTTGTACATAAAACAAATAGTAGCATCATTTCAGTTATAACAATAAAATTGAATATATTTCTGTTGTGTGTATGTTCTTAGTTGTTTCCTGCTTAAACAGAAACACTTACTTGTCTTTAGCATGTCTCCCTATTTAAATTATTTCTTAATGTTGCAAAGGCTTTAGAATTAATCAGCTCCATCTGCAGACACAAAAGACACGACACAGGGAACAAAAACCTCTGAGGACATAACTCTGTTTCCTTTCACAGGCAATAGGGGAAATTAGTGTCATCACTAGGTTAAAGACACAAAGAGACTCAAAATTAAAAATCCTTTGAATGCTTCCAACAAGATTCCTATAATCAACTGGAAGATAAGTAATGATCATAGCCCTTTAAAGCAGTATTGCTCGTTCCATTAGAACTGCTTAAATGTACCCTACTATTCACCAGAAATTATCTGAAATTACTAGAGGAACCACACTATTGTTTCAGTTAGGCACCCGGACGTTTTAAGGATGGCTATCCCCACCAACAATAAGGTTAAAAACCAAGGTACAGAACTAGCTGCAGTTATAAACCTTAATTCCAAGGTATGTTCTACCATATAGGTATTCAATTGTCCTGATAAACAGATTTATTCTGAAGATTTGGGTAGAGATAGACTTGGGATATTGTGATACCAAATGCTAGACTAAGGAATCCCTTGCTAAATGGAATCACATTTTGCATAATTCTTCAAACTAACTTCTATAGCCCTTAATAAATGTATATGGTTTTTATTAAACTTCTACATATGTCTCTTTCACATAGCCCATGATATTTCAAGTGTGGTCGGGTGGGTGGGAAGACACGTACACTTTTGAGTACATCTGTGGCCATTCTCAGACTTAAACACGCTACGGATAATTGCTTCAGTGGATCATGGTTGGGGGGGAAATAATGACACAGCTTGTTCTCACTATCTGAACAGGAAATAAGAACGAGTGACATTTTAGAAAAGGAATTCTATGAGCCATTTTAGGAATTTTTTTGAGATACATATGCATCTGCATCGGGATGACAGCAGGTCCTGTGATGAGAATGCATAGTCGGGAGAGGTCCTCTGGCTCACCCTGATATCTGAGGGTGTGTGCGTCAACTCAATCAAACGAGCTAAAATCTAGTAATGCTAGTCCCAGAACTAATGCAACAATCAAAGTGTGTTTTCCTTTAGGTATTTTGGAAGGTAAATGGCGAATGTAGACTTGGGAGTCAAGATATTCACTGCTCAAAAGTAATGGTCCTCAAAACTTTGTAAATACCATGGATTTTTCCAATTAGCCAAACTTTGTAAATAAGTGAAGATTTCTATGTCATTTGAAGAATCATGACACAGTCATCGGCGGGGATGGGGGGGGGGGCGAGTTGCTGCAATGGTCACCAGCAACTTTGCTGTGCTCACATGAGTTTGCCTTTCAGAATCATTGCCCCAGGTTGTGTGGAATGTTGGTGTCTGAGGACTATGTGAACATTTTAGGGAATACATAACTTGCACTGAATGATAATTCTCTATATATTCCCAGGAAACAGTGACAATGTTTGTCTCTGAGCTCTGTAGCATTTGGGCCTTCACAATTCCCCTTCTGGCACTGTGTTCAGAATGTCATTAATTTCTGCTGTCTTGTTCTAAGAGATGAGAGTAAACTGAAGAGAAGTGGTATTGCTATGGAAGTTACCAACGGAACCTTTGTGATATTGCTGTTATTAGATGCTATACAGGAGAACACAGGGTATGTGTCTCTCCATTTCCGGATTGTTCAGGCATTATTCTGTCCAAGCCCACCCATGTTTTCAAAATTATAGAAATATGACAAATAGTGCTCCACTTTGCATGCATGGTAGTAAATATTCCATGTACTTATCCATTCACTGGTGCTGTAACTGATAACTAGTCTTTATCAACCAAGCTGAAATAGGCCATGAATTTAAGGGTAGCAATAACTTTATTCATTTTGTTTTAAAAGACTTACTAATTTTCATTTAATATGAGTGTTTCCCCTCTGTATGTCTGTGCTCATCCTGCATGTTTGTGCCCAAAAGAAGAGGGTATTGAATCATTCGTGTTTCACAATTATTTTTCTAAGTGGGAGTTATACTTTTAAAATATGGTTATTGATTAAAATTTTAAAAACTTTGAGAGTCAACAAGAACTTCAGATTATGATAGGTGTGTTCCTTGTTTTTATGGATATATTTTACTTAGCAATTTAGATTTCTTCAAAAAGTTTTTTTTAAAGATCATAGTAGGGAAATTTTACATTTCACTGAAATATTCAACAACTTTATACACAGTTTAAGTGACTGTCTTTGATGTATACTCACAGCAGTGTGGAGACTGTGAGGAGCCTCCCGCATAACTTAAGAAAGAAATTAGCAAGATGCACTATGGGGAGAGAAATCCTCAAGCAGAAAGTGCACTTGGGAAATTGACGTGGAACTTTCTGGAGGCATCTTCTTTGAACTGATATTGAGAGATAAACAGAACTGTTGTTTTGTATGAAACAAGTAATACCTTTTGTTAGAAATGGGTAAATTGTTTGGTTATGTGCTCCGTATGGCAAGCTGGGCGGATGTGGCCAAGAATAGGCTTATCACACAGCCATCACACCAGACCCAAGGATTTAGATTTTTGCCTTTACATGTAGGTTTTGATATCTTCTTCCTTCCTGACAAGCAAAAGAGGGCTGCTACTATCTGTTTCAAGCATGCCCTCTCACGAATGATTGCTATAGTCTGGACATTTTCACTGCCATTCCAGTTTGTCATACAGTTCACTCCCAGCCATGCATGCAGAACGAGTCTGTCAAGATAAAAAAAGAAAGTTATAACTAACTTTCTTAGTTATAGCAAGAAGAAAGGCAAATGCATATAATTGGTAAGACTCCTTTGGTACTCCTAAAACTGAAATCCTTTTATTCCAAGAGGGAGTTGTCTTAATGAATTGCATGTTGACCTGACTCCATTCACCTTAGTGTGAATCTGGCATCTGAATACGTGAAGGTCTAAGTTGATAACACCATTTACATGCTTTGGTAGTCAAACACTTGTGCCCAGAGCAAAAGTGTGAAAATCATCACACGGGGCCTGTCTTTGTGTTTGCAGATGAAATAATCTTACTCTGTCCTACATCACAAAGGTTGGAAGAAAAAAACTATAAGAAGTAAGATAACATAAATGTATTCCGTATTAACTCGCCGTGTAATTACTAGAATCAAATACCAGCCACACCCACAAAAAGCAAGCGCCATCCCATCCCCATGTCTGCATGCCACTTTTTTTTAAACTTAAATTTCTAAGGAATACGAAACATCTGTCTTTTTCAGTCTCTTCACAGCATTCAATCCTATGGACAGATGTTTTTAAAACCACGTTGTCTGTGAACATTTAAAGGAAGCGTATATTTGCATAAACTCTGGGAATTCCAAGCTTCGTGCTTTCCATACTGTTTGAGTTTCTTTTCTTTTCTTTCTTTCGTTTTTTTCAAATCAACATTTTTTTGTTCTGCAACCATCATTTTGTTTTTCTCTTCATAAAGCAGACATTGTGTGCACACATCTGTTAAATCTGGGCTGCATTTATTACAGTTCTGTTCTTCCAGAAACAGGAAGGATTAATTACCACAGACCAGCTCTAGAAGCACCCCGTGTTTCTTAACACACAAAATTAATTCAGAGTTGACAAAACTCTCTCAGACACGGCCTGCTTCCTGCTGAGGGCGCTTGATTAGCATATTTTTCCCAGAAAAAAAAAGTGCCTGATAGACCCTTTTTACCTCTCCTCCGAGTTCAATTTGTACAGCATTGAGTGACAGGCAGTAAAATGGCTTGAACATATCTGAGGCAAGTTGCCAAAATCCTCCCGATAGCAGCACTTTGGAGCCTTTGTTCAGAGTACATTAAAGTCACAGAAGGTCCATGTACTGTAGACAGCACAGGGCAGGCAGGATGTTCTCAGTAAGACAAAACAGCAGGTGATAAATGACATTAAATAACAGTGAGAATTTACCACAGACTAAATTAACTGCTGGAGTGAAATGTTCTCAGCTCGAAGGCTATATTAACAGTGAATTTATAATTAAGCGATTATCATTCTTCTTAGTATTTGAGGAAGTCTATACGTAAAAATGATGAAGACAGCTCAATTTGCCTCTAGAGACATGCTGCTGGAAGTGCTTCTAAAAACGCTAGTGAGTAATCTTCCTTTTAGGATATATAAAATCATTTATGAAATAAGTGCTTGGAAGATGCCTGGACCTTTGAAGATCCTGCACACAGGCATACTGATGTGCTTGTGCACATACAGAGATCATTAATAAACTGCTGTCTCATTGAGTTGGTAGAAAGTCAGGCTACATCAAATTATGGCTTTGTAGGTGTTCACTAAATTTAACAGACATTAATCTCCAGCATGAGCATTACATTCTCTGTTTGTTATTCTGTTAGAAGCCAGCTCCTTAAAATATATTCCTTTTCTAATTCTTAAGGAATCCCTTTATGACAGAGCCAGGTTTGATATCTGTGTGTCTCTCCCTTTCCCGCCCTAAGTCTCTTAGAATCTAAAGGATTGTAATTCAGTCTTTAAGTGAACATGTCAGGAGCAACAATCACCCTGCTGCCTTCATCACAGATTCTCCTCAATCATCACAGAGCAATAACTTGCTTAAACAAAACAATAGCGATAAACACAATGAAAGAAAACAAAACAATAATTAAAATAAGACAATTTAAAGTTTGTATTTTAAAGTCTTAAAATCATTTCCCTTCTTAGTATTCTCTGGGTTAGCGTTTTGCTGAGTCCAGTGAAAAGAGGTCTTCTGCTCCTTGATTGCTCACATGTCTCCCTGCTGGAATGAAGAGCGAGGGCTCCTTCTCAACAGTGGCCACAGCGCACATTTGCCTTCGCTAAATTCTCACCGTCCAACATCTTGCATACTTTCCAGACAGAGCCCTTGTGAAACTTGAGCAGTGCCTCATTGGCAACCAAGCCTTGTCAGTCTAGACACGCTATAGTTCTTGGTTACAATTGAATTTCCATAATAAACTAGAACCCATTCATTCATAACTTTCTCCAAGACTCCCCTTCTGGGCTTTTAACTCTCCAGGCTTAGCTTCAGCCAAAAGGTGAATATTTGGAAAGTTTCTGCTAAAGCCATTTTATCAGATATTGACTTATATGACTCCAAAATCATTTTCCATATGTCCACAGGAATTATTGCCCCACAAGAGAAGACCACGAGGAGCCCACTTTTATAATTTAAAGTTTGAATCTGAGTATTCCTCTGAGAGACGAGCTCAATGGCTGGAATGCAGAATTCAAATTCAAAACCAAACTGTGCTCATATCCATGCATATCCCACTAAAGCGTAAACATGTGTGTCCACCACGCAGGGTTTTTTGTTTTGTTTTGTTTTTGTTTTTTTTGTTTTGTTTTGTTTTGTTTTTTAACTGTTTTGGATATCTCAACATACAAGCTTGCCATGTTTTTATTTTATCTTGAGGAAATTATGAAACTACAACTAACCCATTAGAGGGTTCCTAGTTTTAAAATCTCAGTGTCTGTGGTCATCTTACCCCCTCCCGCACCTCCATTTTTTTAAGCCATGATGACACCTTACAACAGCATTCATGGCCCCACACAAACCTGTTTCTGCACCTCTGTGTCCACATGTCCCCCACAAGGAAGTGAGCTGTGTGTCATTTAGGTATTTATTCTCTGCTAGTGCACACTTTTTATTATCCTTTCCTTACATAAATTTACATGCTTATGTATAAACAATATGGGTGAAATCATGAAGTTTGAGTCAGATGTCTTCCTCCTGCACAGTTCCTCCCTTACACTCTTGATGCCTATCTTTGGCATCCAACAATCTGCTCCAACACTCCTTCCTACAGAATGAAAAACAGATATTAAGTAACAACACTTGTGAAAGTATCCTTATTTTAAAGTTCCACTCACAAATGCAACAGCAATTCAACATAAAAATATATAAAAATTGGTGTGGCTGATTCTTTGTAAATGTTGGTTAATTGTTCAAACTGAATCAGGACATAGCCTTTGTCAATTTTTTATCTTATGACCTTGTTCCTAAATTTCTCCATCTTAACAATAGGAAACAAGGCAGTTTTTATATTTGATTATTTGAAAATTGTACAGACATGTACCCCATGCATAATTGCAGCAGTTCCACTCAAAGATGCACTTAACAAATACTATGTACCAATAGTTGTCATTATTATTGTCTATTGATAAATGTAACTGTCAAAGTGTTTATTTACTAAAGAAAATGCAGTTGTCATGCATGACTAAAAATATCAATACAATTTTAAATCCAGTGCTAGTCACACTTTTCATTGTTTTTAATTTAATTAAAATTCTCACATATATATGTGTATGTGGTATGTGTGTGAAGGTGTGTTAGTATCTGTGTGTATGTGTATGCATGTGTGTCTGTGTACGTAAGAGTGTGTGTGTGCCAGTGCATATGATTGTGTGTACATGTGTGAGTGTATGGACATGTGAGAGTGTGTGTGAGAGTATATGTGTGAGTGTGTGTGTGTGTATGATTGAGTGTGTGTGTGCATATTTAATCGCATAATGAGAAAAATGAACTATGTATATGTTAACATACAGACAAAATTATTTTTCAGAATTTCTGAAAGAAGTAGTTATAAATTATGCATATATATACACAAAGCTATACATTCTTTATTATGGCAAGTTTGGGATAATTTCTATGTGTTTATCCATTAGAATCAAAGCCTGCTTATTCACGAATAAGTTTGGATGGACTTAAGTGTCATTACCAGCAAGGTGTTGAGTTCATATTCCCATTACCCACATGAAAAGCTCAAGTGGAGACATATTTCTGTAATATTAGCACCTGGAGAGGGGCAAGAGGACTCCTGAGCTTTCTAACAAGCCAATCCAGGCAAACTGATGGGCTCTAGGTTCAGTGAGAGAGCTTCTCTCAAAAAATAACATGGAACATGGTTGAGAAGGACACCCAACATCACACCCTTCCATGCACACACATGCACACACACACACACACACACACACACACACACACACACACACACACACAAATACAGAAAAACAGATCCAAAACTAATTTGAAGGCCATCAAGTAATTTTTGTCTGGCTTTGGAACCAAGAAGATCCATAAAAGTCAAAGGTAAAATTGAAGGAATCTAATTTTATCTAAATTTTTCTGATAATATGACAAATGCACTGTAAGAACTACAGAGAAGCACCTCCCATGTTTCTAATGACTGCATGCAGAAATGGTAAGCCAATGTATAATGCCCCAAGACCACAGTACATAAGCTGCACTAATGTAGTTTTACTGCAATACTGGGATTTAGCAATATACTCATACCATTTAGTTACTGGTCACAGAACAACAAAACAAATAAACAAAACACAAAATGAAACAAAATATAAATCATGAAAGGACATTGACTATCATTTCTTCATAAAGTCAATAACTCCTTGTTAAATATCTACATGTCTTCCCCTACTTTAATTACTGGTGGCAATTTTCACTCCTTACCATTAAAATACAAAATTTGTTTAAAAAGTACACTTAAAAAAGTTTCCTTTCTTTATAATGTTGATGATGACCCCATCTTTCAAAATGTAACTTTTGTGCGAATACGGTTTATGAAACACTTTTCTGAGAACTCACTCCTTAGCTATACAAATTCCATGCTACACTCCTTTCATTGGAAAGATCACTCGGGTCGTCTGCAGTAATCCTGCTACCCTGTCATAAGGACAATGTGCACCAGGCGGTGGTGGCGCATGCTTTTACAGCAGCAGGCAGACCACTGTGAGTTCGAGGCCAGCCTTGTCTACAAAAGAAGCCTTGTCTCGAAAAAGAAGAAGAAGGAGAAGAAGAAGAAGAGGAGGAGGAAGAGGAGGAGGAGGAGGAGGAGGAGGAAGAGAAGGAGGAGGAGGAGAAAGAACAAAGTGAGCCAGGCTCAGATCTTTCAAACCTTAAGTTCCATTTTCTTACAGTCGTATGGCACATTTTAAGCAACAAATAATATTTTACAAAGTAAGTTTCATATAATATTAAGAACTCTTTTTTTTTTATTAATTTATTCTTGTTACATCTCAATGGTTATCCCATCCCTTGTGTCCTCCCATTCTTCCCTCCCTCCCCTTTTCCCATTATTCCCCTCCCCTATGACTGTTCCTGAGGGGGATTACCTCCCCCTGTATATGCTCATAGGGTATCAAGTCTCTTCTTGGCAACCTGCTGTCCTTCCTCTGAGTGCCACCAGGTCTCCCCCTCCAGGGGACATGGTCAAATGTGAGGCACCAGAGTACGTGAGAAAGTCATATCCCACTCTCCATTCAAGTGTGGAGACTGTTCTGACCATTGGCTAGATCTGGGTAGGGGTTTAAAGTTTACCGCCTGTATTGTCCTTGGCTGGTGCCGTAGTTTGAGCGGGACCCCTGGGCCCAAATCTGCCTATCATAATGTTCTACTTGTAGGTTTCTAGGACCCTCTGGATCCTTCTACTTTGCCATTCTCCCATGCTTCTCTCATCTAGAGTCCCAATAGGATGCCCTTCCCTCTGTTCCAGTTTCCTGGTAAGTGAAGGCTTTCGTGGGACATGCCCCTTGGGCTAGTATGCAGATATAAGTGAGTATATACCATTTAATGTACCAAACAATACTAAGGAATTAAACACTGATTGTTTTAATTTATATATTTAAGAGAAATAATAAGAGACAAGCTTTATTAGAAACATCTTGTGTTTAAGGAATTAAGGTTGAAAATAACAAGCTAGCTTCTCAGGTTAGAGGGATAATAAATAATGCAGTGACAGATGTGAAGGCTTACTCTCCTTGCCTTATGATCCTATGTGCCTAGGCAGGATTTTTGAAGAGCTAAATAGGAAAACTGATGGCCATGTGGCTTTTTCACATTATAGAAGACAGCCTTGCAGACAGTAATATCTATGCAGACAGGATCTGTGAGAAGAAGACAGCAGATCAATATTTGTTGTAAAGGAAGCCACTTGAGATCTTTAAAGACTATTAAATGAAGAAATTCTGTATAGAAATCCTTTGGGGTCTGCACGTGTTACAGGAGGGGGCATGCTTCTACAATAAGCTGTTTGCAGGAATCTCTGTGTGAGGATCATAAAACGGGATCATGAGTAATGAGTGAACTGGCTTCTTTAAAGTGGGTTATTTGAGTCAGAAATAAGGCAGGGGTGTGGATATCTTAGGAGTCAAGTGATGTGAAGTCCCAAAGAGTAAAATAGAGCCTTTTGTGACCACTTAGCCCTCCTGGATTGGATCACACGTAAGAGTAGGATTAGCTGAAAGTCAGAGAGGCTGGAAGCCAGAAGTTGGGACACTACAAGAGAGGCATTCCATTAATCTAAATGTATTAGTTACCCAGGGTCTAGACCAGGGATAAGAAAAGAAAGCAATGGGTAAATGTAACAAACAGAGGTTGGAGCAGACAAGACAGAGTTAAGATTAGAAAGGGTCCAATTTCAGCCCCATTCACCTCCCGGAAAGCAATGTGAGGAATTCTCATGATAAGCTAGCATCACAGGAACTCATTCAAATTAGTTTCCCTAGTGAAGATCACACACAAAGTGAGAGGAATGAAGTCTGTCATGAGTTCTATTCCAACGAAGAGAGTTATTCCATTTGCTAGGTTGCTAATAAACATAGTTTCCTAACAAAGTAGGAATAAAAAGGAATTGTGTCAAATTTGTTTACAACGCTGATGGGTTAAGACATTGGTTTTTACTTTCCATGCTAACATTGTGTCATACAAGCTATGTCTACAGCAAATTGTGCTTGAACAAGTAAGGACACTTACGTCATTTCTCCTCATTTTTAATGTGTTGTATGATCACCTCAAGGTGATTCAGATTGCCCTGAAGCAATGGACTTTGTACCCAAGATATTTATTTCATTTTTCACCATGTAGACTAGCATTTTCTGGTTTTAGGGACTTTTAATATGCAGACCCTGTCAACTCTAGTCTCTGGCGCTTGATCAAGAGGTTAGGTTACATAGCAGGCAGTCTGTCATCAGCTGTTTTCAGTATATAATCCCCCTTCCATTTTCTCTTCCTGAATCTTGGTTTTCTGAACTTAAATCTTTCAACTTATTACATGACTGCACAAGAATGTGTTAAATATGCACGTGCCAGAGCCTCCAGCTAAGCACAACGCTGCTTCATGCTTCTCAGTACAGCTGAGGCATGCAAATCTGCACTAAGCGATGCAGGGCCTCACTGGGGAACACACCAGACTGGCCATCAGGCATTCTGACAGCTTGGGGTCTGAAAGGCTTAGGGTGTACTCATCAGGTCACCTACTCTTACCTCTAACAACATTCTCAAAATTGTAGAAGACAACATTTCATAGAGAAGACATACAAAGGTCTAAAAGGTCTGAAAGACAAATGTATACATAAACAACCACCATCCTCAGAAGTTCTGTTTAGCACATGACTGGAAACTCTAGTCATAAAAAATAGACATGAGAAGGAAATACTAGGGAACAGTCTAGAGTCACACAGGTGACATATGTTTTGGGTTTTGTTCATTTGTTGTGTTTTGTTTTGTTAGAGATGGGGTTTCTCTGTGTAGCCTTGGCTGTCCTGGACTCACTTTGTAGAGCAGGCTGGCATCGAATTCACTTTGTCTCCCTAAGTGATGGGATTTAAGGTGTGCACCACCACACCAACTGTCTTTTGTTTTTTAATCATTTGAAATCCAAAGCCTCATTTTTAATTTCTTTTAATTTAAAAAATTTTTCTATTAGCATAAATGAGGTATCGTCAGAACATTTTCTTTAGTTGCTTCTACCCTGTGTCCCTCCTTTTCTGTGCTTCTCTACCATTTCCAGTTGTTTGTATCTTTGAGAAAAGATCTGACTAACTCTCAGGCTAAACTGGAACTCATTATGTAGCCTAGGGTGACCTGGAATTTGAATCTTTTTTTCTTTTTCTTTTTCTTTTGTCTTAGCATCTCACCTTATGAGGCTACAGGTGTGAGTGAGCCCAAAGGCCCCAAAACAGACGGCATCATTTAATATGTAAAAAATTTGAGAGAATTTACAGAAAGTCTATTAAATACTCTCTATAAAATGTCAGACTACAAAATCAACGTACAAAATTCATTAACATTTTATGCACTTAAAGTATTATCAAAGAAATAGAATTATGCACTGAAAATATTATCAAGGGAATAGAATCATAATTTACACTATGAAATGTAATACTTATGAACACAATTAGCAAAAATGGGCTATCTTTGCTTATGAGCTATAGCACATGAAAGAAAGAAAATTAGAAGTAGAAGCAAATAAAAGATATCCTAGGTTCATAGATTAGAAACATTAACATTTTTAAAAAGTGTCCATCACCCTGACATACTCTTTATATTCAATATAATACCTATCACTACAGTAATATTTTTCAGAAATTATATTTTAAGCCTAAAAATAAATCAATACATAAAACTTACTGAATTAGCAAAATAACTGGCAAGGATGGAGTCACCACCTTTCTAACTTCTAACTGGATTACACAATTTCCTTGGTCAGCACCAACCTGTACTACACACAGCCAGCTGAGTAACCCAGCAGGAAGAAACAAAGAAACAAAAAACCCAGAAATAATTCCACATATTTATACGCAACTGAGTTTTCAGTTCCAAGAACATGTTAAGAGAAAGAAGAGCCTCTGAATGTTAGGTGAACTGTATCTCTGGAAACAGAAGAGCGAAAGTGATGACTGTCACACACTGTATTCAAAGTATCAGCATCGACTACAGATACACAAAACAGTCAGAACTATAGCATGCCATGAAACACCATGACATTGGACTCCAGAATATTTGAGGAGTTTTATAAATTTAAAATCAAGGTAACAGAAAAATAAATCTCTGAGACTGCAACAAAGTGGACACATCACTGCACATCAAAGGAAACAGCAAAGAGCCTGTGGAAAAGACAACCATGTCTACAAATCACACATCTCATCCAGCCCCAAGCATTCTCATTTGTAAACATCACAACTCAATGAGAAGAAAAGGCACAGCCTTATTTACTGTTGGTAAGAGACTGGGAATAGGTATTTTGAAAAGAAGGTCTAGAAATATTCAATGACTATATCAATAAATAGTCAACATGACTAATTATCAAGAAAATGTTGATTAACCCACTTTGCCATGTGACTTCACCACTATTAGGATAGCTATTATGAAAAAGAGTAAACTATTCAGACACACAAGGAAGGAGAATTCCTGAACACTGCGGGCGGGATCATAAATTAGTGTTGTCATGATAGAAAACAGTGTGGAGTTTCCTCATGAAACTAGAAATAAAATTACTTTATGACGCAACAATACCACACTACTGATTATGTATCCAAAAGAAAAAACTCAGTTGGTAGAAGATATATCTATCCTTTCATGTTCCCCTCATTATGAGTCACAACAGCCAAGATACAGAATCAACTTTAGTGCCTATAGAAGGATGAGCAGACAAAGAAAATGCCATGTATGTGGAAAATAAACTACAACTTAAAATATAGAACCTACACATTACTTGTATTGTCATTTATCCTTTAGTTTTATTTTTAAAAAAATAGAACCAATGGACCAAATCAAATGCATTGGAAACACAGACTAGTTTTAATTAAAGATCCATTTTGTCAAAATTGAATTATGGAATTTATAAATACTACATGGTAAATATTAATCTTAGCTTTATCTGCAGAAAATAAATCTGAACAAATGAAATGTTCTATCCAGGTGTCATACTGGAGAAGACATTTTTCTGCCTCTTGCAGAGACAAACTGCCATTTTCTATATGGACCAGAGCTTGGTAGATAGGACAGTCATCCGCTCTCAGCTAGAACTGCTCAGCAGGAGGTCTCCAGGCGGGGATGACTGAGTCTGCTTTTTTGCATCTGGTAAGTTTTGTGGGATGGCCCTGGTCCAGAATAGCCTGGAATAAATGGGAATGTCTGGGTAGCTACAGAGACATGAATTAGCAGTTTAGTGCCATCGTAGAGCCACGGTCTTATTTTCCAATGTCATTTTATTGGACAGGGCCACGCTGCACAAACCCCTTATCTGTGTCCTCCCATATCACTCTCATAGTTGGGTGTGTGTTATATATTGGATTTTCCTTGGTCCTGCAACAAAACACATGAAGGAGACAAAGTCCACATTGCATGATTTGAAGCACAGGGACCTTTGAATAGGAAAATGTGATCTTAGTGCTAATTATTCTATAAGAGCCTGAAGAGGACATCAATGACACAAAATTTTATTCTGTATCTGTTGATAGTCATATGGGACCCTGGCTTTCATTCCATCATTAAGAATCTGACAGCATCTTGCTATGCTGTGCTTAGCAGTGGATATCCCTGGGAGGCCTGACCCTTTCAGGAGGGAAATGGAGGAGCAGTGGATCTGGGAGAGAGAGGAGGTGGGGGCTAACTGGGAGGAGGTGGGGGAGGGGAGGCTGTAGTCAGAGTGTATTGTATGAGAGAAGAAAGAAAAAAGAAAGCGGATGACAAACATTCCAGGTGACTGTAGGTGGATATGATGACTGGCCTTCAAACCAACTTCCTTTTTAATTTCCCCAGTCCTTCACAGAACCAAATTCCACCCTGTGAGTTGGTATGCAGAAGTTACTTCAAGCACCTATTGATATATATTTATAATCTGGACCAAGAGGTTCTGAAGGCTTAGAATCTGGCTTATGAAGTCTAAAAGAAGATGGATTACAAAATTCAATAATGTGACGAGTAAAAGTCGAAATTATTTTAGAAGAACTAATAGTTTTCTTATTTAGACATTTTATAACCATTTCCTATACAGAAGTAATTTAAAATATTAATTGATCATTTCTTTACCTATAAAACAGCAAGATTTTTAAAGACAATTAGAAGGAGAGGGAAGAAGTAGTATACACTGGGGAATATTTTGTTATGAAAATTACGTATTGGAAAAATGTGGATGTGTGTGGTCTTAAATTAATTTTCATTTAAAAACATCTAACAGCAATGAGAGGTATGTAGAGACTCTCCTGTTTCTCTAAAGACTTATAGGAGGCACTGAGGGCTTCTGGTGTGTAGCTCTTTAGATTCCAAAGAATACACAGATACAATACAATTTAATGGGCTTTTAAAATTCCCTGTAGAGGGGGAGGAAGTCCCCCTCAGTCACAGTCATAGGGGAGGGGAGTAAGGGGAAAATGGGAGGGAGGGAGGAATGGGAGGATACAAGGGAGGGGGTAACCATTGAGATGTAATATGAATAAATTAATAAAATAAAATTAAAATAAAATTTCCTGTAGAGTGTTAGCTTTTGCTATCAGGATATATTGATATCCTGATGGTTTATAGTTTAAAAAAATGAAGCGATGACACAAAACATCTTTAATGATAAAATCTAAACAAAGCAAAGCATCATACAGTCAGAAAATAAAGGAGAAACAATTATTAGCAACATTCTTGCCATAGCCTCTTAAAACTTTGTTGTTGTTTGTTTTTTGCCTTTTGAGCTATGTAAATACAATTCATCCATTCTTTACAAGTCAGTTAAGAATTTGTATATATTCTTCTTGACGTTTTGCGGACATTACTTCCAGTGTAAGATCAATGACAACTCAAACATGTTTGCTTCTTCCTGACAGACACTTAGCTTTGATGAAGCCATCACTTTTCCAGAATGCCATGCAGGGCAACCAGACTGTACTGTGGCACTTCCATATATGCATCTCTAACTACATATGTCTTTGGGTTTCTAAGTCTTTGGCCCTGATCTTTCCTACAAGAAATCATGCTGCTGCTGTGAGAGTTAGGCAAGGAATCAACAACTACTGGTGTCATGGGTGACGTCATGCAGCGGCTGCGTATCTCTGCTTGATCTACCTCCATAGTTAGAGGAAGAGAACGGATCTTTCTTTATGCAAATAACTCTGGACTAGCGTCTTCTAGGTAGGCATTCAGTGAAAGTTTAACTGATACAAAGGAAAGAGAACAAAAGCACTAACCACCACTTTGTACGTTATAGTTAGTAATATACTCTCCTTCTAGCAGGCACAAAAATCTAGGGCAAAACGATATGAGGATGCTGGCAGAGCCCCAGACAAGTGACTCTGCTTAACTTTCTCACCACATTTCAGTACCTTTTGAACCAAGGAGACCTTGATAGACACACACCAATGCTCTTTTCAATCTCAGCTGCAAAATGTAAAGAATAGATACTCTGCCCGTTTCCCTTAATGCCTGACTGTCAAATGCTATATACCATTGGATATATTTGTCTCTCAGCAAGAAAGAGTGGAAACAAGAATTTTCATGTAGTAGGACATTATATGTCAAATTCTTTCAACAGCAGCATTATATATGACCAAGCTGAATTTTCAGATTAAAAATAAGGGGGGAAATTAACCCTGAGCAAGAATATACTGTGGGAAAATCACGGGTCAGAAGGACAAAGGGATGACATTTGGGGTCTTTCTCCAGACTCACTGATCCTCTAGATGGGATTCCTGTCCAAGACACTTCAAAAGCAGTTCCTATTCCAAAATGTCCATTTTTTACCCTATTATTGTATTAAAACTGGCTTTCAGCACTGTCTCGTTTCAGAGAAAGATGTGGGGAAAGTGCCCCACTCCACACATTATACCACTGAAATGCATGCCCTTTTTGAAATGACTGTTCATGAACCATAACCAAACAGAACCTCTCCATTCTGGAAGTGATCAGATAGGTTCAAAAAGAATATTTGAAGCTATGCCAAGCCAGCACATCGTAGCAATTATAAAAGCAATGCCCACATCCCAAACAGCTAGACACCCCCACTCCCATTATAGCACAGCTGCCTCCTACAGGGAGACTGATTTAGCACAAGATAAAAACCCTCAGCATACTCTCTATCATTTGGTGACATTTCCCAGTGGCAAAATCCCAGCTAAATCATTAAAAATTACTTGGAACTGTGTCACTGAAAATATTGAAACCCAAGACAGTGATTACCACTTTCCTGAAACTGGATTGTCTATTAGGAACTTCAGGGGTATGTCAGAAATCAACAGAATGGTTGGAACCTCACTCATTCATTCAAGGGGAAAATATCTACTGATAAAATACTGAATCCAATGGACGGGACAAACAAGCCATATTAAGATTTTCCTACTAATTTTCTCACTTTGATTTTTATCTTTAAACAGCCATCGTCCTTCAAGAACCTTTATTACTGTGCCTACTGTGTGAATAGCTCTGAGTATATTTCCTTTCCAGGTCTCCATAGTTCAGAACATCATTCCATGGGCACCTAAAGTGTATACTATTTTATCTGTTTTAAACACAGCTTTGACTTCTTATCTATGCATTAATCAACCTGTAGCACAATGCCTCTTGTGCAAAGATAAAATAGAAAGTTTTTGAAATAACAGAAATCAGTGAAGATGGATTTTCAATGTAGTTTTAGAAAGCATCATGTTGCATCCTGTCAAAAAATAGCCTTTTCTACTTCTTGGTAGATAACATGATTCTAAAATGACATTTTTGTAGGGTCTTGACATTTACAGCTCTTTGCATTTTGCCTTCAAGAGCTACATAAAAGGCAAAAGCCTGATGTGGAACCTAATCCCACTTTTCCTAGCCCTTGGGAGATAGGAGAGGAGAATTTCAATGAGTTTGAGTCCAGTTTGAGCTGCAGGATGAGATGATTTGTCTAATAAAAATCACAAACTTTTAAAAGTTACATAATAGTCTAAGTGTTTTGGGTAACAGCTGTAGGAGGTGCTGGAAATAATTCCCCACAAGCCATCCTTAAATCCCAAGGGTTGCCAGGTCACACCCTTAAGACAAGCCAGCCTCAGGTCTTCTGGGGATCTTCCTAGGCCACAAGTGCTAAATCTCTCTTTGCCTTGACTCTCTGGGCCCACTTCTCTGTAAATCTCTCTCTTAATGAGAGGCTACAAATGCCACACGTGGTTGGTGAGGACGGGAGAAAACTGAAAAGACCCGCTTTGTCCTGACCATTTCACATTTCACAGATGTACTCATTTTATCCACTGTAGGACTTACTGCGGTGGTTTTAACTATACAGATCATGTTCCACAATTCTGATTAGTTTCTTCATCTTTAAAGAGCTTCTTAGATTATGAAATTTTGAATGTGAGTCTAACCTTTTTACAACTGTTCAAGAAACCTTCAAAAACGCACAGGAATATAACATATTAGACAAAATACTTACAGCTAGTGTGAGTTTCTCCTGTTCCCAGACCAGATATTTCTGGATAAGTTGTATCCAGAAGCTGGGAGTAGCTCTCTACAAAATCTAATCTTATTTGTCATGGTGTGCTTCAGAATGCTTCGTCTACTAGAGAGCCTCAGCATTGACATGACCATAGTAGTCACAGAGGCCATTGCAAACACTTAGCCCTGAGCAATTGAAATTAACTTTTTTCAAGAAAAATAGCCCTTTGTATGCAAAGATATTACCTAGCTTTCATGTTTAGGATAACATTAATTTTAAAAAACAGTACATAGAGGTAACTGTGACTATTAATTAAAGTATTTATCCTTTCTCAAATTATAGAAATGACATATATCTTAAGGGGTCCATTATTATTTGGTATATAAGTAAATCACACTCCTCCATCATGACCAATTAGTAGAAAAAGACTAGTGATTTCTACCCTAGAGGCTATGGGTTTTGGCAGGTTTATAGTACCAGGCACGGTGTGAAGCAGGTCTCAAATCCAGTGGCAAAGTATCCAGTTACACTTCAAGGCAGTTGGGCTACATCTGCTGCAGTGGGCATATCTTTTGTGGCAGGTTGGTACTGTAGCCTACAGTGTCCACTCGTGGGTGAGAACAGCGTCCTTACACTTCCAGCAGTCTACAGAGCACCTTCCATAAATATGAATGCTACCTAGTAGGTAAGAAGTTTCCCATTCAGTTTCAGACTGAAGTTAAAAGTTGGAAACTGTGTAATAGTGTAAGAAAGAAGACAAGTCACGTTAGGAAATAAGGAACAAGCAACGTCATGGTACATCTGAAAAACATCCTCGAGTCCTTTGAGCAAGTTCAGCTGATCTGCATTCTAAGAATATGCATTTATGTTATTTATATGTTAAATTATTTATTCTCATATTTTTTCAAGTATGAAAATTTAATATATCAGCCTGAATGGTTATGATTGAAATGTTGTGAGAGTGACTTCCTTAAATATGAGCTTGAGGAAATGCATGTAAACACATCCATTCTCACCGTGTACATGGACGTAGCTGACTTCTCACAGGAAGTGAATTACTCAGGACTAAGCCCATATCAATAAAAGTCAGATAAGAGAGGTCCAAACTGACAAATTGTTCTCTTCTTTATTATAAAGTTTGTACATGCATTGGCCTGTCAAATACTAAGCTGAAATTACTCATATAGCCAAAATAAGCATTTTAGTTCAGCATTGATCATATATGCATATATAAATACTTTTTTCTGATTATAAAAAATATACAAATACACAAATATGTATTTTTGATACAAGGTCTTCATATGTTTCCTAGACTAGTTCCAAACTCAAACTCACAGTCCCCTTGTCTTAGCCTTAGCATGCATACTCTTGTGAGTATGCTTTAATGCCTGTAGAATATTGGTTATTCATCATGAGGTGAGAAATAATAAATCAAAATAAATCTATAAATGCAATATCATTTAGATATTCTTTCAGTTAGAACCTTAGGCATTCAAGCAGAAGGGTAGAAACCGTTACATTTTTTAACAATAGCATCATAGCAAACGCAGTGCTTAATTTTATAAATCACAGTCCTCTTGTTTGTTTCATGCAGTTGATCTCACTGAATAATTGTATTAGACTTACCAGAGAACCCAGAACCATTGAGAAACATGGACTTTTTGGGGGAAATGGTCAAACAAAATAGCTTTCACAATAAAGTAATAAAATGTGCTTTCTGTGCGATTAATCTCAGCACTCAGGAGGCAGGGTCATGCATATCTCTGAGTTCTAGGCAAAGCTGGTCTACAAAGTAAATCCTGGTCAGCCAGATTTTGTTATACAGAGAAACCCTGTCTCAAAAAACAAAACAGTAACAAAACAACAAAACAACAAAAAGTGGTTTCTATATGTCAGTCTTAAGTGGTTCATACTTGCACACCAGACCATCTATGCTGCCAGTGAGCTTTAGTATGTGGAACAAAAGTCAAGCACTGCTGCAAGCCAACTCATTTCTTTGTGTTGCTTTGTGTGTCTGGATTGATGCCCCATGATATACCAGGCATCTGAGGCCAAATCACTTAGATTTTTCTGGTTTTGTTTTTTGGGTTTTTGTTGTTATTGTTTTCCATTTGTACGTTTTTACACTGGAAATAAATTCCATTATAAAGAATGTAGCTTGGAGCTTACCACTTTGTTTGGTTCAACTCTGATTTATCAGGATTAGAATTGTAGGCATGGTTATATCACAGACAGACTTCCACTTAACTCTTATTTTTTTTTAAACTGTATTTATTTTAAAAAAAATTAAAGACCTTCATGGCACAACTTCTTTCCAGCACAGTTATGTCTTAGTTATACCAATTACAATACAGTTACAAGCAATAAATCAAGGTGGGGAATTCTGGCTTTAAATTTAAAAGAGGGAAGGGCACACTTCATAGATGATGTCTTTGGTGAATATAAGTTATAGCTATATATGGAAATACTTTGGAAATACTTTCTATTTAAATACCAATACTTTGCTCATGCCTTGGAAAATCTTGCTCACTTGATTTGTGAAAGATACCAGGCCATCAGCAAGTTTTAAAAAGCTTTTAGGATAGGCAAGTTGTAACCATGGAAGGATGTTCTTAAAAGATCCAATTTTCTAAGCAAATAAATGACATAGAAAAAGTGACTACATGTACAATAAAATAGTCATAATAAAATCAGAGGTAATTGCTCTCATGGAGAAGGAAATTTGAAAATTGCTTTTAAAGATATTTATGAACAAATTTCAAGAATTTATTTAGACTATGAAACAATAATTACCCTTCCAGTGACTAGAGTAGCAAAATCTATGAAATTACAAGGTATCAGAATGATATAATTACTGATGATATTTTATAAATTTCTATGATAAGACTTCAGTTGTGTTTAGGTATAAAAAATCTAAATGCTTAATATTAAGGAAATATTTTTTCATTTTATATGGAATAGAATTCATAAATTCAGGAATTTTGGAAAGCTAAAGTAATGAAAAGATAATGGATAAACCTACCCAACATGTAAGTAATATTTAAACAGTAAATCATCTATCTATAATTTTAAAGAAGCATTGATTTGGGAGCCAAAGAGAATATAAGTTTTGGTAAAGAGTTTGCCTTAGAATCATAAAGGCAGAAGTCAGATCCCAAAACTCATGTGAACAGATACCATGCATGGCCTCATATAATCCAGGGACTGAAGAGGTGGAGTCAAGTGAGTTTCTGGAACTCACGGACCAACCAGCATTCTCTAATGGGTGAGCCATGAGGCAACGAAGAAAACTTGTCTCACAAAATAAGGTGGGTGGTACCTGAGAAATGGCAACCAGGATTGACTTTAGAGCTCCGTATTTATGCATACGCATGTAACCCTACCTATCCCCAACATGAGCATATGCATACACACGTGTGCACATATACAATACACACACAAACATACACACACACACGTGAGAGAGAGAGAGAGAGAGAGAGAGAGAGAGAGAGAGAGAGAGAGAGAGAGAGAGAGAGAATTAAGATAGACATATAGACATGAACAGGTAAATGAAGATGCCCCAACTGGAGGTCAAAGTATGTCTACTCATGTTTCTGAGTCATGATAAGAACATTTTCTCCACAAATTCCATATATGCTGAGTTCACAACAATTTTGTTCTCTTGAAGCTGATAATAATGTATAAAGTTTAATGAGTTTGTCTTGTTTGCTTGTCACCTAATAATGCTTTATTCTCTGTGGATATTAAATTGGAGATCTCTCAGCTTTGTGAGGAGCCCTGGCATGACTCAGCTAACCTCATTCATTTCAAGGAACTTTAGAGACTTTAACTCACCTAGGGTTGCTTCCAGTGCAAACCCTGGCGGCAAACCTGCGGGTGGAGTGTGTTTCTGATATGGAGGAGCCAATAGGAAGTACATCGTTACATTGCCACCATTACAAAGGTAAAGAAGCAAAACCTGAATAACATGAATTCAGTCATCATATGCACTCAGTTCCCACTGTGGCAGCATTTGAATACCAATAGAATCAATCCCAAAGAAACAGAACTACAGACAGTATTATAATTTCTGGAATTTATTGTGCAGTATGATTTTTATGATTCCCTGCCAAACAGCCATATGTTTAGCATCTTCCTTGATCTAGAGGCACTAGTGTGTACAGCTCATATATGGTGCTTTGTAATAAATAACTTTTTGAAACTAAAATTAAAAACAAGTATTTGGTTAACTGAAACAAAAATGGACTATCAGATTTAGCTGTTGTCTACTGACACTACGTATACAAATAAGATAGGTTTGGAAAAGAAACTAATTGGCATTGCATGTTGAGCACTGATTTAGAGGCGATGCCATCTGGAGAACGTTGTAACATCCTTGCCCAGCAGGGTCACCAGTTTAGTCCAGGAACTGAATGCAGAAAACCCCTTTTACCAAGCCAGGTTTGTTTGTTTTTTTTTTTTTTTTTTTTTTTTTTTTTTTTTTTTTTTTTTTTAGGAAACCAAGAGACAAGATACTACCTGTAGAGACCTTGAATCACTGTGGCACTTCTGTCGTTACACAGCAAGCTGCTCGATTAGAAGCTGGGCTGTGTTTGACCAAGATGGAACTATGCAGCATTCTGGGAGACAGGCTTGGGCAGGACAGCACAGCCTTGTGCAGAATCACGATCCAGTGAAAACACAAGGCAGCCTCCACTTGAAGGGAGCCATGCGATGGGATTACTGTGCAGGCAATGTGCCCTTGGTCATCACCTGGAATTCAGGCTTTGTCTCTAGAACTGGTAGATGGGGAACTCAGTGGAAACAATATCCAGGCAGACTAAGCAGGTGAAATCTGCACATAACCACCGTTGCCAGCAAATGTCCATTCCAACTACCATCTCAAGGTGCAATGATTGTGCTGACGGGGAAGAGGCAGACTGTTCCTGTCACAATGTGTTGTGCTACCTACTTCATTACTAAAATCTTCTGTGATGCTTATTAGATCATCATCCGTATAGCACAAACATTTTTATGCAATTTACAAATTGTAAGATATTCATTCAGACACCCTTTACACAGATTTCCTTGTTAGAAGTTTTTCTTCTGCTGTGTTTTTTTTATTCAACTGCCTATCTGTCTATACAAACCATTTAAAGAAAGCTACAGTTTGATGTGTAACCAGATGCACAGATCATATTCTTCTATACAGAAGTCTCTGTGGGGACCTCTCTTTCCTCACCTTTCCCTGTTATGCTCACTCATTACATAATGTGACCAACAGCATGTGCTAAGAAATATGCTCCTGTGGTAATATGAAAACGCTTGAGCTAAGGATGCCCTCTCCATTGGTCCCTCCTACTGCCCACGTCTTCAATGTACAGAAGAGTCTTTCTTACTGGTAAAGCACCATGGACTAAGAGGCCAACCTGATGGTGGATTCCCTGAGTCACAAACAGCTCTGGTTTTTCTCTCCAATAGCATAAATCCTAGGCCTTGAATACATATAGTTTCTATTCACTTTTGGCTATGCTAGTTACACTATCTGTATATTTAGTCACCAGAACATTGTCACTATCAAAACTACTAACAAAGCATAAACCCAAAAGCTGTTAAAACACTTGGCCTAGTTCCATGGTTCCATGTATCCCTGTGGAATGTCAAACGGCCTGCTGGGAAATCACAATGCAGGTAAATTAAAGAACAGTGTTCTGTGTAGTTTACAGCACATGACACAAACAAGACGTTTAACTCAACAGATTTTTATACTCTATACCAAAATATCTATAAAAGACCACAGAATCTTCAAACATAAAAAAATCCCAGGATAGTGTCTTTTCTCTTTGTGAGCCGCTCACTTGTATCTTTCCATTCCCACCCACGTTCCCTCCCTCTTTTGCCCTGTTCCCCTCCCCTAAACACCTGACAGAAAGGGACCTCCTCCTATGCAATGGAATACCACTCAGTTATGAAAGACAAGGAAATCTTGAAATCATCCTGAGTGTGATAAACCAGACCCAGAAATACACACATGGCATATATTCACTTATAAGTGGATGTTAGCCCAAAATAGATGTCCTCTAACAGTCTCTACTTAGCAAGGGATTAGGACAGATGCTGGGACTAGCTGCTGGACTCCAGGTGAGAGTGGTAGGGAGGAATCGGGGTGGGGGCACAGGAAAGGAAGGACCCAGAGGATTCAGGAGCACCACAAGGAGAACAGAACAGCATTGAAAAGTGTTTTGAAGGCACAGGGAATATACACATGAACTGATGAAAATGTGAAACATAAATTCTAATATAGGCTCTCAATCCAATATAGGAATAAGGGACCTATACTTTATATGAATTATCTTATATTCCATATATGAGAATATGTGTGCACATATTTGTGTATAAATATATATGCGTTTACAAATATATACATAGATAGCTATAAACACAGAATTGAACACAGATGATAATAATAAAGTAAAAACAGTAATATAAAGATTATTACTAGACAGGATTGGATAGAAATTGGGGGAAACTCCTAAAAGTCCTGGACTTAGAAATAACTAGAGAAATTATAATACATTGGAAATGTATGTGTGTGTGTGTGTGTGTGTGTGTGTGTGTGTGTGTGTGATGTTTCTGTGCTGTTCTGTTTGCTGAAGAGAGTAAATACCTTTTTCATTTTGTGAGTGAAGGCCTTACTCAATTATTGAAGTCCTTTTAAATGTATCCAAAGAGTTTGATTAGAAAAAGAATGTATGAGTGCTATCTGCAGTTTACAGGAGCAAATGATGGTTGAGGTGACTACATACGTAATCCAAATTGTAATGCTGCGGCCAAGGACATGTGTTTAACCATATGGTGCATCTGCTGTAAGCTGGGAATTGTACAAAGGTATCTAGTACATATGGTCATTCTAAATATAGTGGTTTTGTTCCATACATGTGCATTTTATCATGCAAATACCCTTCTTTGTTTTAGAAAAAGTGTACCTCCAATTCTGTGACATGTGAAGAAAGCTTAATGTCATTGATTGCACACTGGAGAGAGAAGCAAATTCAAAAGTTTGGTGAGTTTTATTTTGCCAAGTTCGTGTCTAGGACAATGTGCTGCAGAGGTGACATTAATGATTCTGGATAGATGTGATTTTTAAAATTAAAAAAAAAAATTTACTATGTATTTTATCTTGTTGGTTAAGTTTATTGTAAGAACCATCTAATTCAAAGACCTAATACTGGAGCACAGAGAAGTGAACCACTGCGTGTCTAATTTAACTTCTACAGCTGTGATGACACAATATGAGGGAGGTGAAGGATTGTTTCTGTGTATAGTCTACAGTCCATTACTAAGGAGAGACAGGGCACAAACTCAAGCAGGAACTTGAAGGTAAGCCCTGTAGCTGATCCACAGGCTCACTTCTGACCAAGGAACTTGCAGCCAAAGAAGAGCAGCAGGAATCAGGAAAGATGCTGCTTCTTGGGCCCCCAGACTCCCAATCAGCTGGCCCAGCGATGGTTCTACCTATGCTCACTGGAAACTTTTGCTTTAGTTAACAAACAAGAAAACCCACAGGTCAATCTGATTAGGGAATTCCTCAACTCAGCCACTCCTCACAGGTGATGTTTAGGTTCTTTCCACTTAAATCTATGCGAACACAGAAGGACACAGAGGTATAGGAAGTAATGAAACAGGAAACTCCAAATCAGATCAAACACTTCTTCCTGTGGAAGGCAGTCATATTCTATAGATGGCAAGTGCACACGTGTACTGTACCCTTATCCCTAGTTTCAGTGTGGTAACAAGGAGGGATCATCATGCTTCCTCGTACAAAGTGCAGGTGGAAGTAAGTGACAGGACCTCTACTCCACAAGGTATTTACATATTTTTGATATTCTATAATCACAATTATGAATGGTAGGATTGTTTTTACTATTCTCTAATGAATGATTCACATTTAAATAACTATGATGTTATGGTATGTCTGGAATAGCTAATAACTATATTCTGAAATTTAAACCATGATCTGTGGATTTAAACCTTAACAATTTTCATTACAGTGCATCGCCCACCAGACTATTCAATGTTCTGCTATCCAAATACCAAATATTTCTTTTAATAAAGGAAATGAGACTTTTCTATGCCATAAGTTTCCAGACACAAGGGCATTTTAAAGCCAAATTAAATAGAGTAATCTTGTGAATTCTGTTGTGCTCCCTGAAGCGACAATCTAGACAATGCCATGCCTGCAAGCACACACTGTGTCACTTGTAACGCACGCCACATTTGGACTCTCAAAAGGAAGCAAACCACACACTATATAAAACTCTCTCTATTCCCAAAATTTTCCCTTATTCTGTACAATAGCATAAAATTATTTATAAGATGACCATTTCTGATCTGTGATTCATAGGAAACAATACTGAATCCAGCTGTCAACCAACACATTTTACAATAAGGATTATGAAAACATGGAGGATAAAATACATTATAATTGTGGCTTGTTATTTATTTTAAGTGCTACTGTTATTTGAAATTTCTAAGCAATGTAATTCTACATTTTTAACAAATAGTTTTTGCTATGTAAGTTATATCTACATTTAATTAAGAGATTGTATCAAGATCTTTTCCAGACATGAATTTTGTTTAGAATTCTCAGAAAATAAGTCTTATCAGATGAATTTGTGTATTTTGATAATTGGCCTGTCATCAGCATGAACTGCATAGATTCGTTTCTGAGCTCTATAATATGGAAAGTCTCATTAGTATTTCTAAAATTCTAAAGCCACATTAGTACTTTTAAAAGCACCTGAACCAAGAAGCAAATGCATGGCCAAGTCAGTCTTCCTCTGAACTTGGATGTTCGTATTTAGAAAAAGATAATGTTATTCATTCTTTCAAAATTTTATGCAATATATTTTGATTGTATTTATTCCTCTTTTGCAATTCTTCTCAGATATTTTTTTATACCAACATCATGTTCTCCCTTTTAAAAAAAAAATCCAAAATCATGGAGGTTAGATGACTCTTCGTGACTGTGGGGGCCATCCCTGGAGCATAGTAGATATGCCCAGTGGCACTACATTGAGGAAACTCATTCTTCTGTCCTACCAGATACTCAGTGCAAACAAAGTTTTAGCCTTATGCCCTCAAAACACGCCATATCCTTTGGTCTTTGTCTGTGGAGTTCTGTTCTCATCTCATATTGAAGGGACACGGAATGAAGTGTTGGAAAGGGCAGCAGTGAGTTTCCTCAGCGCTTACCGGTTGAAGGCACTATGCTCAGCTGAGGATGGTACTGATGAGCAGGCAACAGACAAGGCTGCCGTCCTCAGGGAGTGGGCACGAGTGGGACGCCACACGATTGCATCATATGTTCATCCTTTTGAATTTAATATTACAGAGCACACCAATGGAAATGATTACGGAGCCCTCCTTTGAGGCTGCTTTGAATAGAAAAATTGCTAGACCTTAGCATGGAGTCCCCAACGATGGATACTTTCCAAAACCCTTGTTAAGATATGGTGGACAGTGGTTTGCATTATGCAAATTTTGTAGTGTGGGCTGGCCTGAAGCATCGGTTCCATTCCATATGGCTGTGTGTTCTCCAAGAAATGCCTCTCCAAGATGGCTTGGCACGAATTACTATGAGGTTTGGAAGTGAGTCAACAGGACTTGATTCTGGAAAGAACGATTGCTCCCGGGAGCAAACGGAATAACTGACACAGAAACCAGTTCATTTGCTCCTCGGCAATGATGTAGGACTTGGGAATTCTCAGCCTCTTTTGTATCTGGCAGCAAGATAAATTCCAGCCTTCACGAACAGACTCTCAAGCTGAGAAAACGTGTCTTCCTTGGGCACTGTTGGATAAATCATGGACAGCCCTTTTGAGAACCCTAGATAGGAAGGTTAGGACAAAACAGATCCCAGCTTAGCTCATCAAGCAAAGTGCAGCAACTGTACTTTAACTATTTTAAGGACAGGCAAAAGTCCAGTGCAGCTGGATTCAGACTTTGCTCTGTCCCACTTGCTCAGAGTCCTCATTATGTGTGGTTCAGCATTGTATAAAGGGAAATGTCCCTTCCTATAAGCTGATGTGCAGGACTAGGTCAGATGCATGGGTGAAGGCATTCTCCTGCACACAGGTCTGTAGTTGATTGTCTTTCATATTTTTCAATAAATTTGATTATTACCATACAACATGTATACATAGGTGTGCATATAACATGGCATGTATGTGGCAGATAGAGAACAACTTCATGAAATTTATTCCCTCTTTCTGCCTCTTCATGACTTCCAGGGAAGGGACCCAGGTCATGGGGCTGACATGACAAGTGTTTTAACCCCTGAGCCATCTAGTCAGCCTCAAAGTTGCTTTCCTTGGTCGTAACATTTACATATCAATAGTTTTGCTCTTCCTATGTCAGAATGTATTAAATTGTCACGTTAGTATTTCAGGAGAGGCAAAACATTTCATAAGAGTATGACTTTGGGGGCAGAGAACAAAAATTTAGATAAAATAGTCAGATAATTTTTATTTTCAAAAATAAAAATTAAAAGACCCTAGGGATAATGCTGAATTATTGATTATGGTTCACTATGGTCTATGTCATAAAATAACATCAGTGTTATTAATGAAAGTGATGATTGGCATGCAGTCAAGATCCCTAAATACCCCCTCTTGTTAGAGTTGCTACATAAATGTGAAATGAGTTACTTTATTTATTATTATGTTTACATTAAATCTCATTTTTTCCATCTTGCAAAAAAATAATTCAATAGCAATACATATAAAAGAAAACCAAGAAATTAGCAAGATACTAAAAGTCCTTGGGTCTCCCTGAAAAGTTAAGTGTGCATTTGATTTCTATGAATAATCTTAAAATTTTTAATCAGCCAACATGTAAGAAATAAGTCTTTCAGTAAGCCTAGAAAGAGAAATGTAAGAAATCTGTAGTGTACATAATTTAAATGTCAAATTATATTTATGGTTGCTTATTCATTTAATCTTGCTTTCATCTATTTTGACATTTATTGATTTTTCCCAGAATTACTTGTGTGTGTTCTATTGGGTTGTATATGTTTGTGTGTGTGTTTTCATATTTGTCTGCATATGGATGTGAGTGTACATAGAGAACAGAAGTCAACCTCACACACCTTCTCTGTCACTCTCTACATGTGTTTATTATTTACTTATTTATTTATTTACTTACTTATTTTGGGGACCTCATTACGCACAGGCCTGTAACTTATGAATTCATGCAAGCTGGTCATCCAATACACCCCATAGATCTTTCTGTGTCTACCTCCCCAGCTGTAACTATAGGTATACCTGGTGTATCAGGCTTTTAAATTTTTTATTATTATTTTTTCTATTTTTAAAAAACACATAATTACTAAATTTACATAATTCTCATTCTTCTCCCTTCCCCAAGACCTTGTTTTGTCATCAAACCCCTCTCAAGTTCACTATTTTTATTTAATCATTGTAATTATACACACACAGGCGCACGCACACGCACACACACACACACACACACACACACACACACACACACCCTACTGACTTTATTTAGAAGTAGATGCATTTAGAGATGACCACTTGGAATTGGATAGCTTGTCAGGATGTTTTCCCCAGCCAACGACTGCCTCTTTCTCTTCATTCAGAGTAGGAACACTTAAAATTTCTTCATCTACAGTGGCAACTGGTACTGTCATTATGCAGACCTTTCAGACAGCCACAACTGATCAATACAGAAAATAAGTGTCTGTGACTGTAGGATGTGAAGCCCAAATTACTACATCTTCAATAAGATCTCCTTATCTAAGCCTCAGGGAATATCCCGGAAGAGGGGGCAGAAAGAGTGTAAGAGCCAGAGGACAAGAGCACCGGACGCTACATGGTATACTCCAGTCCTGAGGGGGGACCTGCACACTGACATCTCAGCGACGTGCTTGCCTGCCAGGCTTTTCAGATGGGAGCTGCAGATACAAATCCACAGTCTCACAACAATTGGTCAGTTTTTTAGGAAGAGGTGATATCACTCACATAAGAAGAAAATTAGGGAAAAGCAAGAAAACTCTCTCTCTCTCTCTCTCTCTCTCTCTCTCTCTCTCTCTCTCTCTCTCTCTCTCTTCTCCTCTCTTCTCTTCTCTCTCTCCCTCCTCTCTCGCCCTCTCTTCCTCTCCTTTAAGCTCCAGCCAGTCAGCACAGTCTTCGCTGGTCTCTAACCAAGCCTTGCCCTCTCACCACACTGGCTACTGAGACAGACACCTTTCTCTTGCACAATCAAGGGAGCTCAAAGAATTTACATTATTCAAAGTCCATCACTTTGCAGATTCAGAAATCCAGGAGTAAGCAAGCAATTGGGTGGACATTTACCATCAGCTTTTTGCCATTTTGTTTTGTTTTGTTTTTTTATTTTATTTTATTTTATTTTACTTCAGTAATTTGAAATCCCCTACTGCTTTGCCGAGAGTGTGACCCCTCCACACTCAGTGTGCTCACTGGGTGTGTTGACTTTTAGCAGAAAGGATAAGTGATTTGTCACAAGAGAACAACCCCCTAAGATAAATGAGACACATGACTCCTTCCAGGGATTCCTTCTGTCTGGTCAGGAAAGAGTCTGGAGATAACGCGCTGTGAGATAATCATTCCTGTGATAAGGGTGAGGATGACGGCTTAACAGAGGTTTGAGAAAGAACAGATATGTATCGCCTTCAGCAGATGTACAACACTGATATTTTTATCAGCCATTTCCTTTAGTATTTTACTCAAAATGCACTCAGCTGTTAATTTTCTACCCCGAAAACATCCAAGCGGATAAAAGATAATCCTTGGGCACTTGAAAACCACTTTCTGCGATGAAGTATTAGAGGCTAGGGGCTGACCCCAGGTTCTCATGTCTAATCTGGGGGATTTTGGCCACTACTACATTTTTCACTAAGAGAGAAATTAATTAAGTAGAAAGATTTGGACCATGAAGAATAATAGATGAAGTCTACTGTTGAAATGAAAGCGTCCGCCATCCCTCTCAGTGCTGCAGCTGATATAGCAGCTTATTGAGTGTTTCTTGCAGAGCAATAGGCAGAAGTCAAGACTAGAGCAAGAAAGAACAAGTGCAGGCCAGGCGGAGCAAGATGATGGATCACAACGCTGCATAGAAAGAAGAGAGGTGCTGACTGAATCGAGCCCTGTTATAATTGTGACTGGGGAGCATTGGTGAGCCTTTTCAACATGTTTTAAGCAATCTAGCATCCACTGTTTTTAAAGAGGAGGCAATTTAAGCATCAGAAGTGATATTTAAAAGATACACTTGACAGTAGACTATAATAAGGGAATTTCCCTACTACGCCACACCTGGCATGTTTGGGTGGCTTCATCCAGAACTGCCCGTCTTCTATTTGCTGTATGTGATTGGTGTCCTCCTTGGTCCCTCTCTCTGGTTGTTAGCTGTACATATTCGCCAGGATAAATGAGATATCAAACCACAGATGTATGCTACTCTGAAGATGGTGGATGTGTCACCACAGCCCAGAGACTTTAGTACCAGAGACCAATAAGTGTCTCATGGGACTGATCCCCAAGACATAAGCACACATTGTCCTCCTTAACCATGACATAAATGAAGGTTATTAAAAACTGAGAAATGGTGGTAGGTGTACATCAACCTGTCAAGTGTTACCTTACTCAGTCTAAGGCCAGTATGTCAAATTGGGTCATGTTATTTGGATAAGGAAGGGTTTGTGGAAGAGGGAGAGGGAGAGGAGGAAATATTACAGGGAGAGAGAGAGGAAGAGGAGAAAGATAGGGAGAGGAAGAGAGGGCGAGAGAGGAGGGAGAGAGAGAAGAGAAGAGGAGAAGAGAAGAGAAGAGAGAGAGAGAGAGAGAGAGAGAGAGAGAGAGAGAATTTTCTTGCTTTTCCCTAATTTTCTTCTTATGTGAGTGATATCACCTCTTCCTAAAAAACTGGCCAATTGTATAATAATTCTCCATGAAATATTTCCAAATATCTCATTCCTCATAAAATGTAATCAGTGCCTCATATCCCTCTATAAATGATTATCTTCATAGTCTTAATTGTTATGCAATTTTAGATAAAGAGGGCTATATGCGAAAAACTTAGGTTGTCACCTACATTTGAGTTGTCGAATGAAACATTTTTTCACAAAATTGTTACATAGTTACAGTTGTCAATAGCACAAACACTTAACTACCATTAAGAACAAATGCCCCTCTTTCATGTCCCCATTGAATTATCATGAGCATCTGCCACATCCCCTCATCTGTGTCCTTTGCTATTGCTGAAACATTTTACAGGAATCATGCCTCTTGTCATCCTATTCCTTGAACCTTTAGTAACAGTGACCCAACTTAGAGTAAACATACATGAAATCAACTCTTGTTTATGTTATTAGTTTTAGTAATAGAAAGGGTAGAATTGTAATAACAATAAAAATATATAAATAAATTAATAAGAAAAATATTATATGATTTCATTACATATTGAATATATATAAAATAATAAATATACTATTTGTATTAGAATTTCACTTAACTATAAAATATAAGCAACCATTATTTATTTATTTGTTTGTTTTATTAATTTATTCAGATTACATCTCAATTGTTATCCCATCACCTGTATCCTGTATTCCTTCCTCCCTTCTGTTTCACCCTATTCCCCTGCCCTATATCTGTGACCAAGGGGGACCTCCTCTCCCACTAAATGGTCATAGGCTATCAAATCTCCTCTTGGTAGTCTGTTTATTGTTTCTCTGAGTGCCACGGGGAAATGATCAAATATGGGGCATAAGAGTTCGTGCCTGAGTCAGTCCCCACTCTCCACCCTACTGTGGAGAATGTCTTGTCCATTGGTTAGATATGAGAAGGGCTTTGATGTTTACTGCAAGTATTGTCTTTGGTTGGTGCAGTAGTTTGAGGAGAACCCCTGGACCCAGATCTGCCCATCGTGATGTTCTTCATGTAGGTTTCTAGGACCCTCTGGATCCTTCTGTTTCCCCATCTCCCATGCTTCTCTCACCTAGAGTCCCAATAGGGAGTCCTCACAACTATCCCTGTCTCCTGGTAAGTGAAGACTTTCATGTGACATGCCTCTTGGGCTAGTGTCCAATTATAAGTGAGTATGTACCATGTGAGTCTTTCTGCTCCTGGGTTAAGTCACTCAGTATGATTATTTTTAGTTCCATCCATTTGTCCACAAATTTCAGGATTTCCTTGTTTTTATAGCTGAGTAGCTCAGTTATTTTAGTAACAAATCACTACATGCAATTTACATCATTCATGAAATAAAATTACATACCCAGTGTATATATATAAATATACACAGATTTTATAGGTAGATAAGTTGTTGTTATTTAAAAAAAAATAAAGAGACCACAGACATTGGTATCTTGGAAGAAGATCATAGGAAAACCTTAATGTCATGTTTAACGAGCTCTGAGAGGTTTTCATCCATGGATATGCACAACACTGCTAGTTTATAAAAATGAAAATCACCCTGCATCCATATCACTGTGATAAGATTAACATTTTTCCACTAATTTCTTTTTGGCCTTGTTTAATTTTCTTTTCAGGCACCAATATTATCTAATCTAAATGAGTTTCTCATTAGTTCTAAGTTTATGTAGTTGTTTTGATAACTTAGTTCTGATGGCTATATCAAGAAAATCTTACAAAATAGGTAATTCAACATATTAGTCACAATAGCATTTTTAATAAAACTTCATCATTTTTGAAAGTGCATTTTGTGAGACTTCACCTGTATAATTTTTTGAATGAGATATTCAAATATGTAACATTTACTTGTACAAATAATGTTTTATTTTAGCAATGTTTCTGATTTCTGGTGGTTTGCTCATTTTTACCTACATGCTGAATGCATAGTGAACTAGTCAATGCTTATTTGAATCAAAATAAGAAAGTTTTTATTTTTATCATAGTGTTTCTTACCAAACCAGATTTTGAGAATTTTAAATTAAAACACATCTTTTCACTTAAAACATCACTTTTGGGGCGCTGGAGAGATGGCTCAGCGGTTAAGAGCCCTGTCTGCTCTTCCAGAGGTCCTGCGTTCAATTCCCAGTAAACATATGGTGGCTCACAACCATCTATAATGTGATCTAATGCCCTCTTCTGACCTGTAGGTGTACACACAGGCAGAGTACTGTATACATAATAATAAATAAATCTTAAAAAAAAAAAAAAAACAAAAGACATCACTTTGCGTATACTGGCCGCTTATATTTCATCTTAAGTGAACCCTTTTCATTTTGCTACCCAGCTTACCTATTGGCTTGCTTGATTTCATATGACCCCTTTTTTTTAGACCTTCATATATTTTAGATATTAATCTTCTGTCAGATGCATATCTAGGAGTTTAGTTGCACAGTGGAATTTTTCATCCGTAAAGAATAAAAATTAAATCAATCACATGAAAATGGAAAGAAGCAAACAAAATCAAATTAAGGAAACTATGAAACACTTACAAAGACAAACACCACATGTATGTTCTTTCATTCATGTATCCAAGAGTTTACATAGGGTCATAAACTCATATCCCCTTATAAGGCATGAACAGTGGAAGAGAAGCTGTCTAGATAAACAAAGAAAACTAAGTGAAAGGAGATGGGTGACAGTGGGTTATAAACTGGATTATAGGGTGGAAATCTGAGAGCACATTATGAGCTTGCACTAGAACATTCATATAACACTCACAATACCAGGTACAGTAAGTACATGCTAATACATTATTATTGAAGTAAAAAATTGCCAGTCACACATGAAGCCGGACCTGCCTTACAAACACATTACCCCTTACTCAATACATTGCTGACTTTCTCCTACTACACTCCAAGTGGAAAAGTGAATCTTGTCTCTATAGTAATATATTAACAAAACAAATGAAGCAAAATGAAAACTTCTAGGCTTTTCCATCAAGACGTGGCAGTGACAGCCTAAGCAAGAAAATGCTCCTGAGAGGCACAAAACGACATTAGCACCTGGGGTCCTTTGTATCTCAGTGGGAAGTGATTTCCTAATAAAATGTAATAACCAGGAGTCGTGATTTAAATGTCAAACATAACAGGTATCTGTGCAATAATATAGTCAACAGCGCTAGATCATTACTCTTGCAGTAATCTGTAACCCTTTATAAGGCAGTTTAGAACTGATTCTTTCTAAAACGCTGATATTCACCTAAGCCCAGAGAAGCAAGCAGTAATGCAAGGGGACAATAAAACTCCCAAAAATAAAGATGAGAAATTATAATTATAGCACTATCGTTTTCCTTACCAGTACACTATTGCAGTAAATTATAACCTTCACTTTACTTTTCAAGGAATAGCAAATGTTTTTTTGTTCATCATATGCCTGCATTGCCTACAGCTGGCTGCAGATCTCACTGTTTCTTTTCCGTGGCCAGTAAGAATTCCTCTACTCTTAAAAGGAAACTGACAACCTAAGAGTCACCTGATACATGTCATAGAAGATGACATTTGTCTTACTAGACAATCTAATTTATTGAGAACCACGTTTCTGTTTGAGAGAAGCTTTAATGACTTCTTGCAGTCAACTTAAGTGCAGTCTAATGACCCAAGGCTAAAGTTAGTAGACATAGAGAGAGCAAGCTTGGCATGAAACTGCAGGGCATGAAGCTGCAGGGCATGGAGCTGCAGGGCATGGGGCTGAAGGACATGGAGCTGCAGGACATGGAGCTGCAGGGCATGGAGCTGCAGGACAAGGAGCTGTAGGGCATGGGGCTACAGGTCATGGGGCTGCAGGACATGGAGCTGCAGGACATGGGGCTGCAGGGCATGGAGCTGCAGGGCATGGGGCTGCAGGACAAGGAGCTGCAGGCCATGGAGCAGCAGAGCATGGAACTGTGGGGCATGGGGCTGCAGGGCATAGAGTTACAGGACATGGGGCTGCAGGTCATGGAGCTTCAGGTCATGGAGCTTCAGGTCATGGAGCTGCAGGACATAGAGCTGCAGGGCATGTGGCTGCAGGGCATGGGACTGTGGGGCATGGAGCTACAGGGCATGGGGCTGCAGGGCATGGAGCTGCAGGACATGGAGCTGCAGGTCTGGTGCTGCAGGGCATGGAGCTGCAAGGCATGGAGCTGCAGGGCATGGAGGTACAGGTAATGGGGCTGCAGGGCATGGAGTTGCAGGGCATGGGGCTGCAGGGTGTGGAGTTGCAGGACATGGGGCTGCAGGGCATGGAGCTGCAGACATGGAGCTGCAGGTCTGGTGCTGCAGGGCATGGAGCTGCAGGGGGGCATGGGGCTGCAGGGGGGCATGGGGCTGCAGGGGGGCATGGGCCTGCAGGGCATGGGGCTGCAGGGCATGGGGCTGCATGGCATGGAGCTGTGAGGAAGAGAACACCCAAAGATGACTTGTTTTTGCTCTCTGATGGTTCATCATCACACTTTTTACCTCTTCACCACCTCTGTCAGACTTCTCTAAGCAGATGGATGATACTCTGCTGTGCTCATGGCCTCTGCCATTCCTCTGAAAGCAACAAGCAATTGTATTGCAAGGTGGTCCCCAAACTCCGGGTACACTTGATGGTTAATGCAGCCAAACACAGTTTGTACCACAGTCCTACAAAACTCTGATGCTACACTTGCTGATACAATTACTTTAACAGTTATAATGATCTATGTGTAATATAAAAAGATTACATAAGTAATCATTATTCTTTTGTTAGTATGTTTACTTTCATGTGCCACTTAATAATTCCCTTCTATGTATTTCCAGCAATGGTAGAGCAAACATTAAGAGCAGTAAGTATTAAGTCCATCGGAATAAAAATATAGAAGCTCATGGAAGATCCATAGAAACTTGGAAGCTTATAAAATAACACCAGTACACACACAGCCATAGCCCCATGTTAAAATATACCTAACACTGAGGCCTGAGCACACATACACATACACACGCACACATACACACACACACATACCACGCACACATACATACGCACATGCACAGACACACACACACAAACACAAACACAAACATGCATGCACACCACACACACACAAACACGCATGCACACAACACACACACACACACACACACACACACACACACACACACACACACGCAGTAAAAACCCATCAATGGGGCCCGCTCAACAGTTTTAAAAAATATTGAACAAAATTCCTGTTGTACTCATTTGCAAAATGATACAATTACTTGTTCTTCTAGCTTTGTAGGTAAAGATGGTGCAAATGGAAAATAATACGCTGTCATTACATAAGGGGTGTAGTTAGAACTCCACAAAGGAATACATGTTGAAGCAACAATGGTTTATTCTTCTTTCTCCAATAACTAATATCTGAGAAATTCCAACGTCACAAAAGTACATGATTAGAATTAAAAAATGGGTATATTTATATTGTGTTTTATTTTTAGTCTTTGAATAATAAAATACTTCTAATGAAAATTTAAAATTAGTAAGATTCATTTCCAAAACAATTGTCCCTGGGGCATTCACTTATCAGGGCTTCTATGCACAGGAGTGAGACAGCTGGTGGCAGGAAAGACACTTGATCACTCCTGCGTTCCAGGTATTGATCACTCCTGCGTTCCAGGTATTGTGTTTTGCGCTGCAGCACTGTGCGGGCCTGTGTGCACTCTGCTTCCGCTCCCTGCCCTCAACCCTTGTGCATGGAATATTAAGAGATTCCATCAGGAAGCTCTTGTCTAAAAAGAGAAGCATCTACAGTTTCTTTGGAAACACACTGTTAAACCGAGTCTTATTTTTGCAAGATTGCAGATTTCTTTTGAATCAAAAATTACTGTTTCTAAAAATGGCATCCAATCTAAATTGCGCATATGATTTTGTATAATGTAAATTTGAAAAATTAAAGAGAATGGAAAAAAATCCCTGTATTTCAAACTCCTTGGCTTCTACAAGAGCAGTTTGGTCTCATTTTTCATTTGATAACTATGTGGTCATTCAAATTGAACATTCTTTATTTTAAGAATATTTTAAACAGAATGAACCAAACATTTGTTTAGCAAGCAGAAATCAATGATTAGATATATAGTGCCCTGGTTATACTATTTATAAAACATAAACATATATTTTGGGATCATTCACTGACCTTTTATTAATACAGGAACAAATTAATGATAAGGCAATATTTGATATATAGGGCACAATAAATGAAATGTTTAGACAAGGACATAAACAGTTGATCATTAAAGGATTCGTATCACACATACTTGAAATCTGTGTATTTAAATACAGAAAAAAAAAATAAATTCACCCTAAACTGATTTGACCTTTTGAAGAAAGCACTGGGAGAGAACAGCAGCCAGTTATTCCAGAAGCTATCAATTCTCACAGGTTTTCTACAAAATATACAATTTAAGGGTTGCAGATTTTCACATTAAATATTCCTATATGTGGACATTGCAGATATAAGCTTCATGGTAGATGCAAACCAGCGAAAATACAGAGAAAATACTATCTACAGAATAATGAAATATGATTAGTTGCAATAGGAAATCTTCCAAGAAGACAAAGTACCTGAATTGACTGTCCAGTTCGCACTTAAATAGCCACTTGAGCTTTGGATCTGTACATAGTGAAATCTGTGTTTTTGTTAATTTATGTTAGATGTCAAAATATTTCCCCTGCCTAACTTACAACAACCTGGCTGTGGTAGGATATGTAATATACCAAAATGAAACCAAGATGTGTATGACAATAAGAAAATAAGTGAAAAGACCTATATCACACATTAAAAGTTAAGTAAATTTTGTAAAAATCACTTTAGCTGTCTCTTGACAGAAGTTATAAAACTACATTGAATATTTCAAACTCATAAATACACTTAGCTTTCATAAAGTAAAAGTAATGCTTATAGTCTGCATAACAGACATACAGGACAGTAATTTATGGTGCTACTAATGATCAATTCCTTTCTTTTTTCAAAAGAAAACTGTTCAAAATGTACTTTATATTTTTTTGGTCAATTCAAAGTAAATATCTAGTGTAATTATATAAAACTTATTCATAGAATCATTTCCGTTTTTATGCATTGCTAGGGAAACAAGTTTTATTTACATGTTATAAAGACTTATACCCTCTAGGTAAAACTTACCACAAACATAAGAACTCTGAAGAATGAAGGGGCGTAGCTAGGATGAATACAGATACCCCCTATTCTTGACCAAAACTTACTCTGAGAGGGTCAAAAACGTGTAACTGAGCTCAGCTGTTGTGATCTACCTTCAGTGGGCCCCAAAGTAGAAGATAAAATGAAATCCGGCTAGAAATTCGATTAGAAAGAGATGGCAAAGTGGCATTAAGGTCACAGTAGGAAGCCGATTAGGAAATGGCTCTGAAATACCTTAAGTCAGAAGTACTACAGAGAGTGCTCAACTTGTCCTGTGTGCTCAGAGGAGTCCTCAAACACAAGGCAAGCCCAGCAGAAGGGTATTTGTCCTCATCACTGATGCTGCCGTCTTTATGCTGTGCTGTAAGTATCACACTGTGATAAGACATAGGGAAGGCAGAAACATCTCTCCAGCAAGTTGCTTCTTGTCAGATTATTTGCCACATCACCAAGAAAAGTAACTAATACAGTCATCTGCATGGTAGAAATATTTGTAATATTTTTGATTCTCTGGGAATTTAATTTATGTATACCATGAAATATTGACCCTCTGACCCTATCTCCCCCAATGACTCTCCATCCCAATTTCGTGTCTTCATTTTTTCAATCCGCTAAGTCTGTGGAGCAGTCCACATATCCAATCAGAAAGTGATTAGTTATCTCATAATAGCCATGACCATATAACTTCAGTAGGCACACTTTGCCTGGCAGGTGTTGCGACACACAGAGTTTGGCACTGGTTAGGTCCTCTGCCATCTCCCCCACCCCCGTCCCCGCCCAAGTAGCCTTCGTGGCACTTTCTGGTATAATAAAGGTTAACCTGATGGGAGGCTGTCTCCCAGTGGGTTTCACATTGATTTCTCTATGTAGCAATGTAAGGGCTGTCATGCCAATGAAGTGCTTCAAAATGCTATGCTGTGCTGTCATTCTATAGTAAATTGTCTCAAATTATTAATACACCACATTGAATTTTGCTATCCAAAAGTCTGTGGCTACTGAAAAGATCAGCCTACAAAAAATCCTTGTCTAATGAACTTTACAAAAGAGACAGTGAGTAAATATTATCATTTTCCTTTTCTCGGGAGAATAGTTAGAGTTAAGTGACCTAGAACAAGCAGTTGGTTTAATCTTTAGTCTTGGTTGTCTGTACATTGATGCCCTGGATTCTCAGTTGTCATTTTCTAATGGTCTTTCTCATCTCCCCTCTGCTCTGTTTAGCTTTCACTAACCCTTTCCTCCTTCACACTCCCTCGGTTATTAAATAGCCCTGTAACATCTCCGTTCCTCTTGGTAATGTTGGAGACTTCCATCCTACTTAAAATATTTATTTAGCACTAATTATTTTAAAATCAGTACTTTGTTGTAAATTTGAGACACACCCTGCAATGAATTGGTCACAGGTGCATAATGCCTGAAATAGAGGTCTCCAGCAAACTACGATAAACCTAAGAGGAGGGCCATGCAAGATATCAATGTTTTATCTCAGAGCTTTTTTGCTTTGCTGATGCATTTTTTTCATGTTATATGACACTCATCCTTAATGGAGAGGTCAGCGCAACTTGACAAAGACACTTCTAATGTTTATATCTGTCTTTTTGTGATATATGGTAAACACAAATAATATATATTATTTATATAACCTATGATATAAGCCACTTGTATATGTAATGAGTATTCATCTATTTTAATATTTCACACAGTATGTTGCTTCTATGAGTAACAGCAGAATATAAGTTTGCATTACCTCATATCTGAGTAGTTACATATTTATTAATATATGTAAAATACATATTCATTTCCTCTTTTAAGAAAGTAAAAAACATGGTAAGTATTAAAAATTGCCATTTCCAACTATTATTAAATATATAAGATACAGGACATAATCTTGCTTTTGTATTTATACTGCACTGGTAAGATAAATATTCAGAGACAAGTATTTGTTCTCTTCAGATTTATGAAGCCAAATATTTGAATCCAGGGCAAAATGGCCTTGACCCTGACATACAAGAGAAGAGTGCAACCTGTTGAGACCTTCTAGAGAGTGTAATCATTGGACATGCCCTAAGCTTACCGGTGTCAAGTGTTAAAGTGAAGCAATAAGCACAAGTGAATTTTATCTCCCAATGGAGTTGTCTATAGTTTCACCATTTGGTCATATACAAAATTTGAAAATGGATCATTTTTGCTCTCTATCAAGATCTAACTTTGCTATCAGTCAAAAGAGGTCAGTTTTCACCAAGGAGCATTTGTTTTGTCCAATAAGTTAAAATATATAGTAATTATGTATGACATTCATTTAATCCCAAAAAGGAAGCTTGGTAACTAACTGCAAGATTGAGATTAAAATGTTTTATAGTTCAGAAAAAACATTCTACAGTCCAGGCAGAATTGAATGCCTGTTTAGGCTAAACTCAGCCAAAACTGGTCAAATGAATGCATGTCTGTGGATAAATGTATTTAATGATTGAGACATTAAACCAATCTGTACACATACAGCAGTACCTTCCTACCAATTAAAGGTCAGGCCAGAAAATTTTATAAGGAGAATGAATTCTCCAACTTAGAGAAGAATGCCACCTCTGTGCTGTCCTGTCCTTGAGAGGGACGCTCCAGGCAGCCAGGCAGACTGCCAACCCTTAGTGACCAAACACACAAGGGCTATCATATCTTAAGGGAGTTTGGTGTGTGTGTGTGTGTGTGTGTGTGTGTGTGTGTGTGTGTGTGTGTGTGTGTGTAACTCTATCAGCAATAATTGGGTGATCTGAGTGCTAAGGCTCTTTTTCCAAAAAATCACATCTCAGTGACTTGAATATGTCAGGTACATAGTAGTCATTTGGATATGTGTACACGCTGCTGCAGATAATGATGATGATGACCATGATGACAACGACGATACAGCTGATGTGGATGAAGATGATGATGCAGCACAGTGTCATGAACTATGGAAGCAGGAAGAAATTGCTGCCTCATCTCTATGGCTACTGTGAAGAATTCCAAATAACTAATAAGACATGCTTCCAAGAGTAACTGAAAATTGAGATGATTTTTCTCAGAATGTTGGTTACTTTGAATGACAACTTTACTTATATCCTACTGATATTGAGCTCCAAAAACAAATGGAAGGAAGAAATTTCAGTGTTTTTGAGTACTAGTGATGCTCTTGCATTTTCAAGTGTAAATAAAATGCATATATTGGCCCAGGCATTTCATTTTAGCAGCTAACCTGGCCTTCTGATTTTCATTTTTCTTTTTTTTTTTCTTTTCTTTTCTTTTTAACTGTTTTTCACTTTAAATCCTTGTCATAGTTCCATCTCTCCTCACCTCCCAGTCCCATACCCCTCCCCTCGCCTATTTTTCATAAAATGGAAGCCCCCTCCCCATTTACCTCAGCTCCTTAAGTTCTCTCAAGACTGAGAGTGTCTTCTTCTCCTGTGGCCCCCACTCACATTACTAGGGAACCCACCTGAATCCTGAGCTGCCCATTGGCTACATGTGTGAAGGGGGCCTAACTCCTCTTCATTCAAGGTCCTTGATTGGTGGTTCAGTCTCAGCAAGCCCCTCTAGGCCCTGGTGAGTTGGATCTATTGGTCTTCTTGTGAAGCTCCTGTCACCTCCAGGTCCTTTTCTCTTCCACACTTTTCCATAAGCTTTCCTACATAATGCCCAACGTTGGGTTGTGAGTCTCAGTACCTGTTTAGAAGTACTGTTGGGTGGAGCCTCTCAGAGGATAACTCTGCCTGACTCCTGTCTTCAAGCATATCAGAGTATTGATAATAATATCAGGTCTTGGTCCTCTCTCATGGGGGGGTTCTTAGATTGGATGATGCTTGGGTTGGACCTTCCCTCAATCTCTGCTCTATCTGCTCTATATTTATCCCTGCACATCTTGTAGGAATGGTGAATTTTGAAGTAAAGTTTTTTTTTGTGGATGGATTGGTGTTCCCCTCCCTCTACTAGGAGACTTATCTAGTTAGAGAGTTTCCTCTTCAGTCTCTATGACCTTTGCTACTAGGTGTCCCTCTCATGTCCCCATGGGAGCCAACCATGACATAAGTCTCCAGCTTTTCACAGAGATGCCTCTGCCCAGTTTCTCTTTTCTCTACAAGCTTTTTGTCCTCCTACCTCTGCTTTCTCCACCCTCATATCTCTCTGTGTTTCCTCTCTTACTTTCTTATCTCTCTTCAACCACTGCCTCTGTCTATTCTATTTCCCTTTCTGAGTGAGATTTAAGTATCCTCCCTTGGATATTCCTTGTTACTTATCGTCTTTGTGGCTGTGCATTGTAGTATGTTTATCCTGTATGGTATGGCTAAAATCCACTTATAAGTGAGTACATACCATGTGTATGTTTCTGGGCCTGGGTTACTTCACTCACAATGAACTTTTCTAGTTCCATTCATTTGCCTGCCAGTTTCATGATGTCTTTGTTTTTAATAGCTGAGTAGTAGTCCATTGTGTAAATGTACCACAGTTTCTTTATCCATTCTTCAGTTGAGGGGCATCTAGGCTGTTTCCATATTCTGGTTCTTACAAATAAGGCTGCTGTTAATACAAATGTGCTCATATGGTGGAGAAAATTGTGTGTATGTTTCTGGTGATGTTTCAGAATCAACTCATTTCTAGTTCATTCATGGGTCCATTGCTGAATGTTAAATTAACATACCTATTTGCAAAGGTCAGATATTACTAAAACTAGAGAGAGAAATGAAAGAAACTTATTGGTTGTCTTTGGAAAAGAAAAAAAATTACTGAAAAAAAGAAATGCAAAAATAATGGTGCATAGTAAGGAAATATATAGTGAGGCATGTTTATTTTAAAATTATTTTACCTAATGGCCTTGATTTTAGCATAGATAATTCAATACACTTTTTGGTGAAATTATTTATGAGTACACATTTGTCTTTTAAATCACTATAAGCTGGTTCTTTGAATAGCATTACAGTCAGTGGCCACATGGAAGGCTTATGTGAGTAATATTATAATGTCTAGATTTGTCATCTATTCTCCAGCAATGTGCAGAGCCCTTTAAGACGTATACTGCATTTTCAATATAAACTTTGGGAAATATTAATTTTGTTAGTGAAATAAAAGAGAAATCTTACAATCTGAAACTTATGTTCAGTAGGTCATGCTGAAGTGCGAGATTCAAAGGGAATTAAGAAGTCTAAAATGTATCTATTAGACCTATAATATATATTCTTGTGATAAAATTAGACTAGCTTTTGACATGAGCATAACTTGCATCAATATACAAAATTCAATACCATTGAATTAAAAAATAACCTTGTTTGTGAGTAACAATTAGGGCCTTGAGATGAGGAGTAGATTCAATAATCTACCTTTCATTCTAACCTCCCTCTATTATTTCTATATCTCCCCTTATTTATTTTCAGCTCCTATCTCCTGACCTACAAAAGAAAGATAAAGGAAAAGAGATACGTCCCTGAGTCAAACATCATTCTATAGATATATGAAGTAAAATAGTTAAATAAGGTCTTCAAAAACCTCAGAGACCTACAGAAAATGGCATTTAAAGATGTTTTTATTATTCTAAAGATTCTTTGACAACAAGACAAGTTAACTCCTGGCAACACCTAGCATGCCTTAAAGAAGATGATGAGCATCAAAGAACCTCTTTATGGAGTAGGCTTCAAATGTAGCAAATCAGCCACGGGGCAAAAGTCCTTATTTTTTGCCACAGGCAGAATTCTGCCTAAAAAAAGACAAGCTTGGATACAGGCAGTCGATGGCCAAACTCTGCCAAGACAGGGTAAGCAAGTCCCCAATAGTTGCTGCTTCGCAAACATGTCTGTCAGAAATGTTGGGCCAGAGGCTTAAGATGATGCTCCAACATCATAGAGAGTGTTGGGTGACTGTTCAGGCAGCAAAATGCCTCGGTCATTTTTTTCATTTTGGACACTGCTAACCTTTAGTCCGGATTCACTCAAGTATTTAAGTTTTATCCCTTCTCAAGCTTCTGATGGGTTTGAAGACCAGATTATTTAGTCTGTCAATTAAGCTTAGTAGGTTAGGGGTTAAAATGTTTTTAGATCAAGATAGATGCTTTAAGTTAATAGAGATGAGATATGATAGATATTAATTTCCATTTGGACATTTGGACATTTGGACCCAACAAGACGGGAAAGATGTTTACTTCAAGTTTGCCAAATACAAATAGCCAAATCACTATGAATGTAACATTTATAGAATTCCTGATTGTCTTGTGGTTCTTTCTGCTGTATGTAGTTTATTTTATCCATGTATAATAATATAAATGTATATGTTAAAAAACAAACATAATAAAAATTTTAAAAAGAAGTCCCAAATCATTCAAGAACTTGAATACAATGCATATATATTGTTTAAGATATTTCTTTACTAAAATACCGTAATTGGTGAAAATACAATAAAAAAATTGTTTTATTGTGTTACTGTTTAGCAATGATTAAAATTTAAAATATAGTTCATGATATTCCATAAAATATAAGTTATCTAACAAAATTCTAACCACTTTATCACTGAAATATATTGGTTAAAAGGAATTTAAATATATTAACAAATTTCATTTTCATATATAAATAGCAAAAAATAATTAAATTATGCAATAGACTTTTAAAGTAATTACATATATGTAGGGTGATGCTTTGGATCCTCTTCGTGGGGCAGTACTCAGAGTGTTAGTAAATGTCATGCCTTCAACCCCTACCCGGACCCAGCCGACCAGCAGGACACTCTCCACCATTCCCTACCCGGACCCAGCCGACCAGCAGGACACTCTCCACCATTCCCTACCCGGACCCAGCCGACCAGCAGGACACTCTCCACCATTCCCTACCCGGACCTAGCCGACCAGCAGGACACTCTCCACCATTCCCTACCCGGACCCAGCCGACGGACAGGACACTCTCCACCATTCCCTACCCGGACCCAGCCGACCAGCAGGACACTCTCCACCATTCCCTACCCGGACCCAGCCGACCAGCAGGACACTCTCCACCATTCCCTACCCGGACCCAGCCGACCAGCAGGACACTCTCCACCATTCCCTACCCGGACCCAGCCAACGAGCAGGATAATCTCCACCGTTGAGTGGAGAGTGAGATCTGACTCTCACACGTACTCTGATGCCCCTTTTCTGGCCACGTCCCCTGGATGGGGAGGCCTGGCGGCACTCAGAGGAAGGATAGCAAGTTACCAAGAAGAGACTTGATATTCTAAGAGCATATATAGGGGGAGGAGGTCTCTCTCAATCACAGACATAGGGGAGGGGAGAAGGGGGGAAGTGAGAGGGAGGGAAGAATGGGAGGAAACAGGAGAAGGGCTAACAATCGAGATGTAATATGAATAAAATAATAAAATGGAAGAAAAAAAATGTCATGCCTTCAAAGTGCTGAGAACGCTGTGGAATGGGGTCACTGAAGATAGCTGGAATATACCCTTGGTTTTCACATAAAATCATAAAAATTGTTATGTTTTTGAAGGTATATCTAGCATTAAGGCAATTCTTTTCAATGTAATCATTATTTGTAAGGACAAAAGGGCAATCAGATCACTTCAAGTAGCCAGAAACTAGAACAACACATATTTTCATCTGTTTATAAGTATATTGACCAAAAAAAAAAAAAAAAAAAAAAAAAAAAAAACCAAGGACATTTAATTACCTCCAAATAGCAAGAGTAATCAGCCAGAGTAGTCCATCAATTTCTTCCTCTATGGGTTCACTGCATTTTGGTATATATTTTCAATATAAATAATTAATTATAGATATACATGTATTTACATATATATAAGTTTGTGTGAACTCGTGTGTGTGTGTGTGTGTGTGTGTGTATTACAAGAGATAAAATTCAGAACCTTGTTCAAGCTATACAAAACTCTGTACCATTGAACAACACAGAGCCCCAATGTAAACTACAGTTATATATATATACAATTTGCCATAATTGCTTATGCAAAAAAAACATTTGAACAACTAAATTATGTAATTAAAAACATTAGATGTAATTTCTCTTTTTGAAGAATGTATACAAATGTCTTTATAAACAGAATTTGACCTTATCCTTTAATATCTATAAGAAATACAATTCTTTAAAATAGTTTTCTTGGAAATTTCACTCATCTTTTCTCTTCCTAAAACTGTCCTAGATTGCTCAAATCTAAAATTTTCATGGTAAAATTAAGCTTTAAGGTAGATGTATTTGTGCAGAACAGTAATTCTAGCACATTGGAAGCTGAGACCAAGAACTGGTACAAGCTCTACAGCAAGATGCAGGTCACCTGGGGCTGCATATGCAGACCTAGTCTCAGAAAATGTGAAGAAATCAAACTTTGGTTTAACATATTGCTCTAGTAGGAAAAAATACATATATTACTTTGATGATAGATACAACAGAATATGATTTTTTTAAAAACTCAGCAAGCTAAAATTATAAGACCAACTATTCATGAGCCAAGAATTATGAAATACTATCAAAAGATCAAGCTTATGATATGGAAGAACTTGCAAGTGTCAGCTAGGTACCTCAACAGTATATTCCTTTGTTTTAATCTATTACAAATTTCTTTTAAAACTCTAATCATTTTAATTAAAATATAAATATACAGGTTTCTCCCTTCCATTTGTCTCCTTGATGTCTCTTACGTTGCCTCCGTGTAATCTCTTCCATGTTCTACCTTATATTACTTGAGAATTGATTAATTCTTTTTCATTGTTTTTATTGTAATTGATAGAAAATAGATGATAAAGAAATGATAAATGATAGATAGATAGATGATAGGTAGACAACAGACAGTATACAAACTGTTATGCTATTTGGGCTGACAATGCTTCTCATAAATACCATAGAATACCTAGCAAAAAGCCTTGATTTAACTCTTGATTCTTGTACTTTGTGAGTGCTATACTTGATCCCACAGTTCAGTGATTTATATATTGTCACAAAGAGGCTTGGTTTGAATCCAGTTGGTAAAGTTATATCCTGGGACTTTCCACAGAAAAATGTCACCTTAGAAGGTTGTGAATTTAATTTGGAGTCACCTGCTGAGCTCTCAGTGGAATATTCGATAATTCAGAAACCATTTCCCTTATTATTTTTAACAGGCCAGAAAACAGAGAGGTAACTTGTATGTCTCTTCTGAAACTTCTCTCATAATAAATAGATCTAAAATCAGACAAATAGTTGAATGAAATGTTAGTGTTTAAGACAGTACATTAAAAACATAAGTCTAGCAAAATTTCTTTTCCAAGTCAGTGTATCTGAAAGGTTCTGGAATGAAAAATAAAAAAATAAAAAACCAAAGGTTCTAACGTATGTTGAGAAGGAAAATAATACTTCCTGTGACTATTTCTTGACAAATTAGTTAAGCCTAGTGTGTTTATATAGGATGTAGGGCATCTTGCTTCTTTTAACCCAAGCTCGTTATACTAATTGTGGTTGTGTTTTATTGTGTGCAGTTGACTCGTTACACAGAATTCAGCTACTTTAAAAGATGAGGGCAGAAAAAAGTCAATGTCTTTGCAAGGCAGAAGGATGGCTGCATCATCAGTGAAGAGGGAACATATGCTTTTTATATTACTATCCCAGCCATTCCTCATGAGTCACTCCAAAAACTTTATGAGAACATCACTTATCCTATCATAACATATCCTTAGTCAAGATATAAATTTTCATTGGCTAGCTATATATTTAAAAGTTTTCCCTATCGATCCAGGAACCTGATTCCACGTGCTTAGCAGATTTCCCCCTTTTGAAGGAAGAAAAAAATGATGTATCAAAGGCTGAACCTCTCTGCTCCATATTCAGTGTATATTTGGCTAGTATCTCTCTCCCACTGTGTGTACAGATGATTCCAGGGCTAATGCTTGACATATTGTCAGAAGAGTTGAAAGAAAACATGATACATGAGTCAGTGAAGACATAACCAGAAGTGGAACACCCATGACAATTCAGAAAATAAACTGTAGTGCGCCTGACGCTGCAGAAGGGCTTAGGATCGCATGCTGTGCGTGCTTTTCCCGTGTAAGCTTGATGCAAATGCAAGATTTACTGCGAGTAAGAACCCCTATGATTTTCACCCTGGCTTCCCCTATTTCTATTCTTTTTTATTCTACCTCGATCATTTCAGAAGTCAGTCAGTAGAAGAAAATCTAGTCAGTTTCAGAACTCTGTTTTACTTTTCAAGCTACCTTCACATTATTAGTTACCATTGGAATTACAGTAAAAAACTAAACAAGGAGAAAATGCAAATGTTCAAAATCTAGAAACTGTACATTACTTGGGTTAATATAAACAACAACAGCAAACACAACAACAGCACAATTACCATGTAGTTAGTTTTGGATTAAGAGTTTTAGTTCGCACAACAGTTAGTGAAAAATCTTCCCCAATTCATTCCAGTTTGACCTAATATAATTTTACTCAAAAGCTATACACTCATCCTCTGGTTTCCTAGCTAGTTGGACCACTGGAAATTGTAGAAGTTACTTTTCATGTTTTACTGAAGAAAAAGATTTTTTTAAAGGAGAAGAAGAAATGGCTTCCAGAAGAAGGGATTTAGGCAGGTTCATTGTCTGAGGGAAGCCAGTCCTTCACAGGAGGGAGGGCATGGTGGAGGGAATGGCTAGTGTCTCAGGAGGCTGAGTGTGGGTGTGGTGGACCATAGCACAATCAGCAGTGTGGACTTAGGCTGCTTAGCCTAACTAAAGATAAGCCTAAAGCCTATGCCCAGAGACCTAATTTGTTCCATGATGTCACAGCCCCAGAAACTTCCACAGTAACCTAAGATGCTTAGCCACTCAGAACTAAGTCAAAATTCTGAGTCTGGGGGAAGCACTTCATATTCAAGTCACAGTAGACCATTGTTTCCCAGACTAAATTCAGAAGCTCTAGCTCCACCATTAAAGCTGTTTGCATACAGACATGATGACTGACAACCTGAGCTCCATGCAGAGAACATACGTGGTGAAGAGAGAGAAGTAACACCGGACTATACAAGGTGTACTGTGACATCCACAAACATGGTACATGAGTGCATCCTCATGCACACACAAATGCACACTAAACACAGCTATATATTATTTTTGTTAACCCAAGAAAGAATAAGATAAATTTATCAGCTCTCCATGCTCGTAACTGATGTCTCTCCTGTAATAGTAGTCCCTACTTCTTTTAGTTGGCATGAGCTGAAAGACGGACACAGCCCAGAATCGTATGAAGTAGCCTGAGTTTTAATCTAGCTCCCGAAAGATTGGCGTGTGTACATACCCAGGGGCATCTTCTTTATCAGTTTATTTGATGTAGAGGCTGTTAGGGTTCTGCCCCAGTATGCCACTATGTGTGGCCCTACCCAGGGTCATACAAGGATAAACCTACCTCTCTGTCTCTCTTTGTCTCTGTCTCTGTGTCTCTCTGTGTCTCTCTGTCTCTCTGTCTCTGTCTCTGTCTCTGTCTCTGTGTCTCTCTGTCTCTCTCTGTCTCTCTGTCTCTGTCTCTGTCTCTGTCTGTCTGTCTCTCTCTCTCTCTCTCTCTTGTTTTTCTCTTGTTCTCCTTCTCTCTTGCTGTTTATGTTTCCTTGTCTCTCTGTCTGTCTCTTTCTCTCTGGGATACTCCTCTCACTTCCCTGCTCTCCCATGCTCATATAATTAACCTCTCTATATCGTATCTGTTGTATGGCGCATATTCCGCCATGAAATATTAATATTTCATATCTCATATGTCATACTTCATTGTTACCTAAAAGCAGTGGCCTGCTATGGGCCGTGCCACTGCTAGGAATGTGGTCCTCCACTGTGTAAAAGATCACGCTGATTAAAACATGGGAGGGAGTCAGCCATTGAGCAGTGATCCTCCATGGTCTCTACTTCAGTTCCTGCCCTCAGGTTCCTGCCTGAAGCCTAGCGCTGATGTCCCAGGTGGCGGAATATGACTTGTAAGATAAACAAGATCTTTTTTCCTCCTAGTTGTTTTATGGACATGATGCTTATCACAGCAACAGAAACCAAACTAGAACACTAGTCTTGAGGCATATTATTTGATTCATAAAATTTCTCTCAGCCTGTTTATAACCAGGCATATTTATTTTCAATTTAGCTAAACCAGCATGAAACTTGCAATCTACTTTATGTAAAGGGGGCACTTGAGAAGCCCACATTTTACAGATTATAATACTTTGTCTGTCACTTGACATTGCTCAGTACAGGTTATTAAGAATATACATCATATTTTGAAATTCTTTGCAATGTGCTAGAAAAGAAATCTGTGTGCTCTAAAACAATTAAGTATGAGATAGGTCAATGTTCTGTTGTTTAGCATTTGTTTTATTCTAGGTCAAATTGTTATCAAACTATGAACAAGTTACAAGAAGCCTATGAATAAGTTCAACAGTTTCATCTATTGCATTTTCTAATGTTATGAAGTTCAGTCTGTATTTTAGGAATTTTCAAAAGTATTATTATCATTGATGTCACTTAACTCCTGCACACACTTCCTCACAGGTCAATTAACTCTTCCCCTTCATACCCTATGTTAATTCAATGTCACCATATTATCAGTTACACTTTTAAAACAAAATTCAAATATAATATTCTCTTCCTGTGTCAAATGAAGACCAGTCCACTCAGGAAATGTTTACATACAATGCATCTGACTCCAGCACTCCTCCAATTCTGACAGGGTTACCTACCTACCTACCCTTGGCCCATACGAGAACAAGATCAGCCCTGATACAAACGCAGCCTCTAGTCTACACACTATGCCGTCTCCAGAGAAGGCAAACCAATTGTTAAAAATGTATTTCATTTTTATTTGTGTGTACCTGCATGGACCCATGCAAGCATGGGTCTGAAGGGGAAACGCGCTTTAGACCCTCTCAGCTAGAACTATGGGTAGTTGCATGTCCCTGTGTGAGGGAGGATGACAGAACTCAGGTCTTCTGCAAGTACAATAACTGTCCTTAACCACTGAGACATCTCTTTAGCCCTGCCACTCTACACTTTGTGACCACGAGTCACCTAATATTTAGCCTTAGATTTTGATTATTTTTTGATCAAATGTCCTGTGGTTTGGACTGTATTAGGGAATGATGGCCGCCCCACTAAACACCAGAGTGCTAGAGGACACAAGCTGAATATTTCACTCCTGCTTCCACTTTTATTTATATGCTAGGATAGAATATCTGACGATGGTTTTCAAAGTTTTTATAACCAACCATGCTACCTTTGTGCCTGTGGCATTCTGTATTTTGCCAACCTTCTCTCAATAGTAACTGTCTTCACCATACATAAGTTAAGCTATCCTTACCACAATCAGATGACTGCCTCATAGCCATCCTTATCACAGTCAGATGACGGCCTCATACTCCTTTCTCTTATTTTTTTTCTTTTTCTCTCCATGTTTTCTTGAAACATCCTCACTCCTTCCTATCTATTGAGCTTGTGTGTGTGTGTGTGTGTGTGTGTGTGTGTGTGTGTGTGTGTGTGTGTATGTGTATGGTCAAGTACCTGGTAACCTAAACATTTCCTATCTGTGTTGCTTCATCTAAACAAGTTGGACTTCTTGAAAACAGAAAACACATGCAGCACACTTCTTGCATGCCACTTATAAGAGTATTTAATAATTGGGATGTACAGTGATTAAATTTTAAAAATAAATTTAAATTTAAAAATGAATATTTCATAAATGAGTGCAATTTCTTGAATTTATAACGGCACACTATTCTTACAGCTTTGTCTAAATCCAAAGCACCCTCATCATTTGCAAAGATTGCAGCTATGTTCTGTGGAGGCGTCTCCCAGGAATTTGGATTCACCATCTTGACTCAATGCCCTTAACGTCCTCAGTGTCCTCTATTCTGGCACCAGGCTGAATATCACTCCTGATGAGACCCATCAATATTGAACATGCAGTCTTTGACATAAGTGACACAAAGGGCAATGCCATCCACAGCTGTCTTACTTCCTGACTTAGAGACTAAGATTGGATTGATTACCTCAGTGAATATTTCATTTAGAAAAAAAAAAAAACTATTCAAAGGTAGGGCTAAAAGTGGTTTTGTTTGTACAAATCCTTACTGTCTGTTTTATGTCTTCATATAAGATATGTAATAATTAATAATTGCAACATCTACAAAACCAAGAAAACGCAATGACATCATTTATTAAAATTTGTCCATCAGTGTCATCCTACAAATCTCTGAACTTTTCAAACAAGGTTTCTTTGCTTAAAATGATGAATGAATTCATCAAGGTAACTTTAGCCTTGCCCAGTCCTTAAATTAATACAATATTACTGTCCATAGAGCCCATGATTTTTTTTTAACACACACACACACACACACACACACACACACACACACACACACACACATACGGGGCAGGGGAGGGTACAATTCAATAATGAAAAAGATAGCATCCTATTTCCATTCCTCTCATGTTTTCTCTTTTAAGCACAGAACTCCAAGCTGTTTCCTTTATCAAAAAGAAAGCTACGGGGGATTATGGCCAGAGAAACTGAGATAGATAACACAGAGGACTTCCTGTGTGCATATCTAGTCATCTAAAAGACCATTTAAGTAGTAGCTCCCTGTGCTCAGTGGGAATTAGTAAGAAAGGGACAATTAACTTAAGAGGTTTCGCTCTCTGTTTATTTGTACAGAATTGTGCCTCGGTGTTAACACAGAAGGACCAACACTACTAATGGAGGCCTTTCGTTGAACCATGGTACCAGATATAACCTCTTTTCTTCTTTTTAATATTTTAGATAAATTGAAACAAAACACTAAAGTGATATCTGTGGCCCAGAAGGCACCTTTGCATGTGTCTTTAAATTGTATATCTATAAAACATGAAGGGAATTAGCTTCAGCTTGTATGACACACAAATATTTGACTTCTTTTTCACAAGAGGATTTAAAGTGTGAGCATTATGCTCCTCTTAACCTGGAACTGCATAACGGAAAGTAGAGACTCAGACAAGGCTTCCCTCCCACTCCTTTTGTTAATCTGACAAGTGTCACATGTTACAGCTAATATGCTAGTCTGTTCTTATCTTCAAAAATGCACATGCCTCAGAAAGCCAGAACACAGTAGAAAAACACCCTGGATTCTGGCCCTGGCTCCAGAGTTAAGATAGACTTTGGTTCCCGCCTTAGAATTTCCTGACCTGGGAGTAAAAATTCCATACTTAAGCCATGCTGTCACTTCGAGGAGACCCATTGTACTGTTCTATCTGCAAACTATTTTCTAAATAGGTCCTTGTTCCATTTTCTGCTTTCCTGGGGAAGTTTTATCAGGGCTCTGGTGTACAGTAAGCCGATAAGCCTTTATTTAGCAACCATATATCACTGACGAACCTTAAAGGGAGGCTGCAGGAGGCCAGCCTTGACCCATTAGGTAACTATATACAGTACTGGTTGATGCAGATGACAAAGTGGTTTCACCCCCCCCCACACACCCCCAGAAAATATAGATTGCAAGCTTCATTCAGGCCTTTAACATTGATGTCTCGCTGGTTACTTACGAACAACAAGATTTAAAATCTTTCAACTTAGATACAACAAATTACAACTTACATGTGCACACATATACAATCAATCCTACTAGCATCATATAAGTCTATTCATAGCCAAAAGGAGCATGCTTCATAATAAGAGTCCCTATACCAGTTCATAAGGAAAGTAACAGCTGCAACAAAGTCAGAGGCTCAAAATCGGAAACATACTATTCGTAATAAGATTTCCCTCATATCTAAGCTATTTATGCTCTATTTGTATACAAGTGGTTGATGCTTGCAGGTACTGTGGTCTATTCTTTATGCATGTGGCAGAGTAAGTTATTGATACGAAAGTCAAAAATCTTTAGAGACCAAGTATAGTAGTGTATTTATTCTAAACACCCAGGAGAGAAAGGCAGGTGGACCTTTCTGAGTTCCAGCATAGCCAAGGCTACAAAGCAAGGCCCTGTCTCAACAACAACAACAAAACCAAAACCAAAAACACACAAACACACAAACAAACAACAACAACTATGTTTCCCCTTAGAGATACTTATACTCTGCGAAAGCCATGGTATAAAGTTATCAGATAAACAATGAAAATATAGTTTTACAATCCCAAATTCAAGCTGATAATCTTAGAGAGAATGAAATACCCAGAATGTGGTTAACATTCTACTTGAGATGGTTGGTTTATTTTTAATAGGAGCCAATAACAAAGATGACAGGTACTTGGTTCCATTTGCCATGCCCCACTTGCAGCGTGAAGCATTGCACATCACTCTGTGGCTATCAGGAGTCATGTGCTTTAATCAGGAGAGAGCTCCTTGAAAATGAAGGGAGCACACGCAAGGAGATGTGAGGAAAGTCGCATTCCTATTCCTCCTAGGGGTGATCGGCAGTGGAGCACTTCATCACAGGACCCAGTGATCGTCAGTGGAGCACTTCATCACAGGACCCAGTGATCAACCTCAGGCCTCATTACTAGAGGATATTTTTTCCAGAGGATGAGAACAGAACAAATCAAAATAATTAGAAACCTTGCCCTAGGCTTAAATATAGACTTATAGTATCTTGTATTTTTACTGAACAAAAAGGCACTTATTTCTATTGATAATCCATATTTTTACCTTAGAAGGCATCTTCTTAAATCAAAAATATTCTCTTTGGATGTAGAGGCTGTTGGTCTTCTGGCAGGTATTAATAACAGAACAAATAGTGGTGTTTTCTGAAAACAAAAACAAACAAACAAAAAACATGAGAAACAAGTATTTCTAACATACTTATTACTTGTCAAAAGTAAGAGAGTGATTTGTGCAATCACTTTGGAAATGATTGACTCAAATATAAGGCAAGAAGTGGCACTGACTTACAGTATAAACTGTCAATAAGGCAGAGAGAACCTATGATAAGCCTGGTGGTGTGATGCTCAGCATGGGAGCTGTTGACCTTGGGTCAAAGTTCCAGCTTTGTGGGTATTTAGAACACTTAAAGCCTTCTCTCTGTTCTAACAAAAAGACTTTGTTGCATCCTCCCAAGACAGGTGAGTGTCCTTTTTAAGCCATGCTTGGAAGATATGGGGTTGGAATTTAATGGAGGTAGATGGGTGATATTAGGTTTGGGGCTAAGGCTTACTCAGACCATGCTACAGGAGGCAGCCACATCCCCTCTCTATTTTCACAAGTCCTATAAAGGAATGACCAGCACTCAACTGTGGATGTCTGTATGTCAGAAATATCACTTCCCCAAAGGAAGTTTACTAACCACCTAAGCTACCAGGTGTTATTTTGGGTGACTCTGCAAGGTTGATGAGCACACATGTATTAAAAGGTTAAATCCTCCCCCTTTCCCTGGCACTTAGGAGACTGAGACCACCTGCCTTCAGCATATTTTACGAAATGCTTCTCAACTATGCTTCAAACTACCCCAGAAGATCTCTGCTTTGTATTGTGGGCCTGAACTACTGTGTGAGACCCCTCCACATTGTCTGTCTAAGTTTTACTGACTCTTTCCAGATACTCTCACCCAGCAGGACAATCCAGCTCAGCATCCCTCCTGAACCATCAATCTGAGACTGTACAGCTTCAAAGTATTCAACCTTGCAATTCACAGTATACAATTGAAAACGCCAAGAAACCTGTATCTTTACTTCCAATACCATACAGTTTTTTGTTGTTTGTTTGTTTGTTTGTTTGTTTGTTGTTGTTAAATAATGATTCCTGACAAAAAATTGCCAAAGACACTGTTATTAAAAATAGAAACATATGCAAAAGACCATTTTCATTCAATCTAAGAGAAAGTAAATATAAGTCACACACATGCCAATTAAACTAAAATGTAAAAATTATGAAAAGACAGTAATAAAAAAGCATTTCCCTGATGACTCCTCGCAGGCCGGATAGGGTGAAAGAATTCTGTGCTCTTTCTTTCTCCAAGGTTTTACATTACTCTCATTAAAGATAGTTTCACAACGACAATTTGACCACCAAATGGTTCACCACTGTACTGCAGCACATTGGAGATGGGGATTCCACATAGGAAACTGGGGGGTGGCTGCAAAAATAGTTCCCAGCAGAGAAGAATACTTATACTGATCCATGGGCTTATGTTTCCTATGCCTGGATTTATTTTTAATGTATCTCCCATTCTTCCCTCCCTCCCATTTTCCCATTATTCCACTCCCCTATGACTGTGATTGAGGGGGACTTCCTCCCCCTGTATATGCTCATAGGGTATCAAGTCTCTTCTTGGTAACCTGCTATCCTTCCTCTGAGTGCCACCAGGTCTCCCCATCCAGGAGACATGGTCAAATATGGGGCACCAGAGTTCATGTGAAAGTCAGACCCCACTCCCCACTCAACTGTGGAGAATGTTCTGTCCATTGGCTAGATCTGGGTAGCGGTTTAAAGTTTACCACCTGTATTGTCCTTGGCTGGTGCCTTAGTTTCAGCGGGACCCCTGGACCCAAATCTGCCTTTCATAATGTTCTACTTATAGGTTTCTAGGACCCTCTGGATCCCTCTACTTTGCTATTCTCCCGTGCTTCTCTCATCTAGAGTCCCAATAGGATGTCCTCCCCTCTGTCCCAGTTTCCTGGAGAGTGAAGGCTTTCGTGGGACATGCCCCTTGGGCTAGTATGCAGATATAAGTGAGTATATACCATTTGAGTCTTTCTGCTTCTGGGTTAACTCACTCATTATGATCATTTCTAGCTCAATCCATTTGTCCACAAATTTCGGGAATTCCTTGTTTTTAATAGCTGAGTAGTATTCCATAGTGTATATGTACCACAGTTTCTTTATCCATTCTTCTACTGAGGGGCACTTAGGCTGTTTCCATGTTCTGGCTATTATGAATAAGGCTGCTATGAACATGGTTGAGAAAATTTTTCTTGTTGTGTGCTGGAGCATCTTCTGGGTATATTCCAAGGAGTGGAATAGCTGGGTCTTGAGGAAACCCTATTCCCAGTTTTCTGAGATACTCCTCTAGAGGACACTAGAGCTGCCCAAGGTGTCTGTCACTGGGGAAAGGGATGTGAAGAATGCTGAAGGTGTGTCATGAAATATTGTACAACAGTTAGGCATGTACGTCTTCAAGCAGGATTGATGTGGTCTTGTTTCCGTGAAGATCTCTGATGGACTGACGACATTCGTAAGGCATCCTGCTTGTCACATCCTTGCCACATCTCAGGATCTGTCTCGTTTCTCTTGGATTGCATTTGGTTTACTCAAAACTCACTCACCATCCAGATATGGAGAATGTTTCCACACTCCTGGGAAGTATCTTCTTTTATCAGATAACACCCAAGGTTGATTACTTCTCAGAGCCTCCATAACAAAACACCATGAGTCATTGTGGTATGTTGACATGCAGTCAATCACTTTGAAGGACGGACCATCCGCACTGGCAATTTTTTTTTCACCCTATGTCCAAGGAATAGTTTCATATGAAAGCAGATCAATTCTGACAAACCTTCTGGCACAGGTGATTACGTCTCTATTCTGTTCTAGATTCCAAGGGGAAAGGGAATAAAACCTTTCCAAATATCGTGCAGTTCTAGTCTTTACACACATTAGCTCATATCTGCAGATCATAATAGAAATGCCCACCATGGTAAAGTGAAGCCCCATTGCTTCAAATCTCCCCCCAATAAACTTGTGGCTAAGTAAATTATTTATTATTTACTTATTTTTAATTTATGTATTCGCTTTACATCCCAATCATAGGCCCTTCCCTTCTCTCCTCCTGGTCCCTCCCTTCCACCCCCTTCCCTCTATTCCTCATCCTGTTGTCCACAGAAAAGGGGAGAGCACCCTCCCCACTAATGAACCCCAGCACATCAAGTCATGTCAGGACTGAGCTCCTCCTTATTCACCGAGGGCAGGCAAGGCAGCCCAGTTAAGGCAAAGTGACTGAAAACAGGCAACAGACTCCATGTCACAGACAGTACCCCCTCAAATTACTAGGGGACCCATGTGAAGTCCAAACTCATGACTAAGTAATTATTCCACTCTGCTCCTGATCTGTCTCATGAACCAATTCCAGACCAAGGACTGATACAGAGCATCAGTGGATTGCATCTAGAAATTAAACTTCAGCTTTTAAAATATTTGAAGACATTCAACTCTATTAAGATATTGACAGTTAGTGTGCTTATTCCATGAGATGAGACTATTTGCGATTCAGTTAAACTACAAACATCATCCAGGATGCGAGCTGCATATGTACTCTGTACAGGGGACTGAATAATCGTATTTATTCCACAAGAGATTTGAGATAAAAAAAATTAATTAATTACACACTGATTCCTCCCTGTAGCTAATGTGGGCAACCCTGTTGATGCTTTATAAGGAGGTGGGTTTCATTGTGGCACTAGCTAATCTCCCTTTCTATGTATCTGAGTGTATTTGAGGCTTTGCAGTTACTCGCTCCTGAAGCAGGTGGGTTAAAGGTCAAGCTGTGAGATTAAAGGTCCGCTGAATTTGAAACACACCTGACCATGAAGAGAAAGCTCTATTGATTTTATAGGTTGATTTTTTTCAGAAACAAAAGGACTCAGAAATCGAAGGGGGAAAGAAGTTCAAAAGCCAGTTTGAAATATCATGATAAAAACTTTTGATTTTTTTTTTTCAAGTAAAGCATGAACCTTCATAAAACTTTGTAAGAGAAAATAAGTACACCGAAAACTTTTGGAGAGTGAAAGCCCAAGAGTCTCTGGTGTGACAGAAGATAGTTTGGGTAAAAGCAAAGGAACTGACAACTGAGCACTGTCATTCCAATCCACTCTGTGTGAGCTGCCTCGGGCCATGCTCTCAATATCTGTGATGTGTGGCTAGTTTAGTTTTATAAACCCAAATAGATCCTATGTACAAACTGGCTGTCAATATGTATATATGACTGTTTTGAAATTTATGAGTATATCTCCGTTTTATGGAATTATGCTCTTTGATATTCATATTTCACTGAGGAATACTTTAAATACAGGAAATCAAAAATTGAAATAGTGTAAGAAGCTTATTTTAGTAACCCATTATATGCTTCCTGTTTAGCTCAGCTTTATCTTATAAAAATAAAAATAAATGAGCTCTGACAGCTTTAGATCTTGATCATAAGCATAACAGGAAAGGAAAATAGAAGTACACTGTATCATGGCAAGTGTTTGTGTGTGTATGTTGCACACTTGTATGTGTATGCTATAGGGTATGTGTACAGTGTGTGTGTGTGTGTGTGTGTGTGTGTGTGTGTGTGTGTGTGTGTGTGTGTGTGTGAAGATATCATAATGTGATGTATGTCCACATTGTGAGGTTAGTGAGGAGATTGAAAGTAAGATCATTCTTAGAAACTGTATTTGATGACAACACAACACCGTGGCCATGGCTAGGCTCATTAGGAAGGGAATCAATGTCATGTTTTGAGTTAGAGTTTAAAACAAAGACTTCATGCACCATAAGTTGAGCAATGAATACCATCACTGGAGGTGTTCCTAAGTTTTGAATTACATTAATGCCCAAGAATAGCCTCAAAGGACTTTGGGAAAGAGATGATAAAAATAGTGAAGAATGTTTAAGTTATAAATTTCCTTGTTCGAACTTACATATTTATTTCATCCAAAATTTCTGCCAACGCTTTTGATTAAATGCTTCCTGTAGAAATACTGATGACGTGAAATTTAGTTTTAGAAACATTTTAGAACATCATCTTTGTAGTGCATGGCCCCTTAACTAGAGATCAAGTTAGGGCAACTGCCTGGGTTGTGATCAACAGATAATAACTTCAATTAGCATAATAAGATGAGAAGGGGATGCAGTGAGCATGAGAAGTGGAACTAACCAGACCTGTTCTTGACTAGAGGAAATCTGGTCCTGTGAGTAGAACGAGACAAAGAAAAGGTACGTATTTGAGCTGCAGTATGCTCTGGACGGAAGCATACGTTCAGTCTCATTACGTGGACAAATATCACATGCTGGTGGAGTTTTAAGACAGTAGATAAGTCTAGGCAACTGTTTTATTTCATTAATTACTTTGAGGGTACAGTCTTGTTTCCTATCTTTCATGTAACTCAATATTTGACTCTTTGGTTCTCTGCTTTTCACCTGTGCCTTCAGGGACTTTTCACTCTCTATACTTTAAGAGAAAGGATTCACCATAAAAGACTCCTAGCATCATTACAGAAAAAAAAATCTCATTTTTTCCCATATGTGAACTGAATGCTATGAGGAGAAAATCTAATATGCCACACCAGCTTCTCCACACCACTGTAGAAGGTTCTTGTTCCTATCTTGTTCCTATATATTAGATATGGACGTGATGAGAACAACCAACCACAAAGCATGCTGGCATTTATTTTGCACAGGTTTAATAAGATCCTGTTATTGAGCTTACTATTAATTATTAAATTACTATGCTAGGACAAGGACTCCATGATCTTACTAGATTCTACACTATTTTTTTATTTTCATTTACATTTGTTTTCAAAGTGTAACCATGCTAGGTGCCCACGCTTGGTCTAAAATCTGTAACCTGTCACCATGGCTGCCCTGACTGATGAGGTCGCAGCCATGCCACATAGCCCGGATCTATTATATCCTTCTATCACCCACAATCTGATATCCCAAAGATACATGGAAAGTGTGATTATCTCCCCCTAATGCTCAAAAAGCAGTTAGGGTAAGATCACAGTGTTTAGTTAGCAACTAGTAAGCCTCAGAGTCTGATCCTTCTCCTAAGTCTCTGCCATAGTCTAAAGTTTGCTGCCTTCCGTCCCTTGGCGGGAACTCCAGATATGCAGTAGGGCTCAGGTGTTTATCATGTGCCTCTTTCATATAGACTTGGAGAAAACTAAATGATATGGTGAGTTTTCTAAAAATAAACCAAACCATTTTCAGATTTAAATCACCCTGTCCCATTTATAACCTGTTAGTAAATTACATGGCTTACAGAAAGAGAAGAAAGACAGAGTTAAGCAAAATGTGTACAAGCTCAGATTTTCTATACCTTACTTCTTCCATTGCCAATATAAAAACAAGCAAACTTTCTCTTATTGTTGCAGGAGTTGACTATTAAAATCTCCCAAGAATAACCAAACGCCAAAGTAATTTTATCAGGAAATAAGAATTCATCTCATCAAACTTCAGAGCCGTGCTGAGTGAGTTAGACTTTACATGGACGCCCTCAGGCTTTGTCCCTTCATTCACCGCATTGGAGCTATGGTTTGGGAAACTGACAAAAATCCAACAATAGCTCTTTCTTCCAAGTCATGCAATTGCCCCATGCTAAAAGTTTCCCTAATGTCCTACTTTTGGAAACATCTATGAAGCAAAGTCCTTTGCAATTTTGTACCCATAATAGGAAGCTGGAATCATTTGAATAATAATTATCTTTACAAAATGAGATATATTCAATTTTCAATACCTTGATGATAGTGAGTAGATTTTATTCTCTTACCACAAAATTTAAAAGAAAAACTCTCAGCCTTTAGTCCAAATAAGACATTATCTAGAGGTTAACCCTCAGCACCAGGACATTTGCCCATTTTTGAATGATAACAGTAATTTTGGAAGTAGTGCAATGCTTCACAATATATCTGTTTTGAAAATTAACACTTACAAATAGAGACTACATTTAAACTAGTGTGCCACCAATCAAATGTCTATTTAAAAATAAATTTGACCATTGAAAATAACCCTTAATTTTTATTTTATGTTTCCTGCAAGTATCATTTTGGGGGTACATTCATTTTATTAAATGCATGAATTTTAAAAAAATAAAAATCTAATGTCTATTATATCTCATAATGTAGAGAATAACAAGGAGGTTTTCTTAAAGGAACTCTTACACAAAGTTGCTACTTGGCAATTCAGCCATAATAACATAAAAGCCAGTACATTTTAAAGATATATCTCTTAAAATACACTGCTTGGAAAAATATGATCTTGTGGCATGCTCAAGGAGACATAAAATGTCTCAAGACCTCCACCTTTCTGCAAACCAGAGTGTTTCTAAAGTTGCTTTATAAAGTGGCTATTGATCAGATAAGCATCTTGGAAGAAGGCAAGCAGTCAGTTGTGATCCATACTGAGAGTGAATGGCTCTTATGGAGATAAAGCATGGAACCAGAAGGTGACACCTGAGAGTCACAAGCTGAGAATTTACCTCACAAGCAGGCCTGCCTACATGACAACAGCTAGTGTAAACAAACTTTTAATGGTGGACAAGATTTAACTTATACTCCTCAAATATCGCCCCTCAAAAATAAGAAAATGGTTTTTACCACTTGCACCAGTCTAGCAAAATATCAACACAGCTCCAAATGTTTGTGTCTTTTGTTTGTTTGTTTGTTTTGTTTTCTGTTTTTTTCCTTTTTTATTATTAATTCATTCAAATTACATCTCAGTTGTTAGCACATCCCTTGTATCCTCCCATTCCTCCCCCCTCCTGCTTCCCCCCTATTCCCCTCCCCTATGTCTGTGACTAAGGGGGACCTCCTCCCCCTGTATATGCTCATAGGGTATCGAGTCTCTTCTTGGTGACCTATTATCCTTCCTCTGAGTGCCATCAGGCATCCCCGTTCAAGGGACATGGTCAAACATAGGGCACCAGAGTTTGTGTGAAAGTCAGATCTCCTTCTCCACTTTGTGTCTTTTTAAAAAGCAGTTTTCAAGCATAATTATATATATATCATTAATTATACCAAAGGCAGAAGTGTGGAACCCTGCTATTAAGGTCAAAGCATGGTGTTTCTGATAGACTCTGAATTTAGCACATGATAAAGGACTCCGTTTTTCAGGGGGAGTTCCCTCTTGCCTAATCTGGGGACACCCAGATTCACTAAGGAGCATCACATCTCTCGGGGAGGATTAAGGGCCTGATCCTTTCCTGTTAAGCAAGTACCTAGGGATTCCTGGAGATAGCCTCTGCTAAAAAGGTGTTGTAGTGTCTTGGCTTTCTACCAAAGGCCTCTTAACTCTTCCTGGAGATTCTCCCCCACCCACTGGATAGTTAAGTACTGCCTTTTCCCTCTTATGATAGGATAGTTTTGTTAGTGTAGATTAGGTATCCCTGGTACCCCTTGCCCCAGCGTATCAAACACATTAACTCTCGGAAGCTTTTCCACTGCCCAACAGCTAGAATGTCCCTGACACGTGAGAAGAATAAAGGCTTGCTCTTTCACTCCATTCCTCGACCATGACTGGCTCACACTTGTTATTTACTCTGGGAATAAAAAACCGCTGCGGGATGCCTGGAGCTTAAATGCAGTCAAGGAACTGCCTTGGCAGGCCTTGAAGCTTGCTCCATTGTGGCCAGCTTGGTGCTGACCACCCATGGGCATACCTCCAGAGCCTCCTGGCCTGTGTCTCATAGAACCTGCCTTTTAACTCATGTCAAGCATCCACGCACTTCTTCTGCTGTGTCCAGCATGGCAGCTTAACAAAGGGCTGTAACGCTTTCAGCACCATCCTGGGCTTTTGGAACGCCTGAGTTACCAGTGCTGTCTGATAATAACAATCACATTTTTAAAGAGCTAACTGTAAGATCCAGTGGAAAACTCATTTCTACCTCCCTCAGTGAGACCAGGAGGCTTTCCTAGTAGAGGGGCATAATTCAGAGTGCTGTAAGCTGCTCCCGAGAGAGAGAAACAGGACCTTTGATCTTGGGATCTCTCTGCTCCCCTCAGGAAACAAACACCTCATGGGCCGCCCACAGACACAGAGCCCAGACTACCACCAATGACACAGAGGTATGGAGATGAATGTAGAATTGGTTTACTTTATAAGTGTAAAACATGTTTAACAGGCTGCGTCACAATAGATTTTCTTTCCTACCATAGTTAAGAGGCAGAATATCGTCCAGAAAGGCAAGACAAGTCATACTTGATGCTGCTTGTCAGAAAACCTTAACTTTATACTCTGATAAGCAAGAATTAGTACAACTTCTGAGGTTAATTTATCTCTATATATGTTTTAAAGCCCTTCCAGTTAAGAGTTAATAAGATGGAAAACATTTAAATAACCAAGGATCAGAATATGATTCAATGGCAGAGTGCTTGTCCATTGTGGACACATCCAAGTAACGATCTTCAGATTGGAAAACAAACGAACAAACAAAAGGATCAGACCATCAAATTAATTGTTTTCATCCTACTAATTACTTAATAATTTTTAAACATCTTTAACAAATTGTTTATTGATTACCAAACATCTGCCTTTTATAATTTAAGCAGTTTTTCTTGATATTGATCCCAAGATGTTAAATATTTATATTTCAAAAAAAAAATGGGCACAAATCTATTTGATTATTTCACTTTTTTTTACTTTTTATTGCTTCTTGTTTGTCTTGTCTTTTTTTTAATATGAGTCTCGTGTATCTGAGCTTGCCCTTCAACATCCAGTCGTCTGCCTCTGACTCCCTGGTGCTGGGATTACAGGCCTGTGTCCTGATGCTCGCCCAGATTTTATCTCAGCTTGCCATGAAGTTTCTAGATATGAAAAACATGGAGAGATGGATCACTGTGCAAAGTGTTCACTCTACAGCAAGAGACCCTGATTCTGTATCTTCAGAACTTGGCTAAAAGCAGAGAGGGTTTGGTGGCCTGGATATATCAACACCAGTGTGCAGGAGGTGAGGGTTGAGATTCCCTGGAGCAAGATGCTGAACTACACTAATTAAACGGCAAACACTGGGGCTAGCGAGAAACTCTGACCCAATAGACACTGTGGAGAGTGATCAAGGCAGACACTTGATGTCAAACTCAGGCCGCCGTAGCCATACACAGGTATGCTCACAGGTATGTGCACCTCCCACACAGGAGCCTAGGTATACTTGACTATGCATGCATGCGACACATACACATGAAGGGGGTAATGCTTTTGTACATCAGAAATGGAGGGATTCCTATACAGCACATCAATTTACTGGTCTTGAGTTTAATTTAATAACCACAGTTAATTTCTAGCAGTGAGTTGTTCGTGTGTCTCTGTTGATGTCACAGCTTAAACACTATAAAATAAATAATATCTCTGTCTCATGCACTTTCTGAGACGGCATTTAAGATTTTTATTTAAATAAGTAACATTAAAATTAATTATTTTGTTATATTTACAAGGGGATTCCACAATCTTAAGAATTATAGAAGTGTTTAAATATAATAATTAATTTAGCCTTCTAAATTATCTCTGAAGTTATTCGTGTTATTTCTGCTTGACAGCTGGAGGCCCCAGAGTTTGAACTTAGAAGCTCCTCCCTCAGTCTCATTAACCTCAACAGAACCACAGCATCTGTTGCCCATGAACTGCGTGGCTCCTTTGCGGACCATGCTGTGCTTACTCCTACAGGCCATGAAAACATTGTGCTGGCAATTTAGTCAATTACGGTTGAAAAAATAATTGCTACCTCACACATTTTCTTTTGCATTGAAAAACCAAGGGGCTATATTTAATATTCAAGTCTTTTTTTAACAAATTTCTTAAAATATATGTTTTAGCCATATTCAGGCAAAGTGCATTGGTGGGTGTCCTAAATCCTCTAATAAAAACACAAACATAAACCTTCCTTGGGAAAATTTAATTTGTGCTTTATAAGAACTTTTACTTTTTAATTCACATGTACATTAATAGTTCACATGAGGAGTTTGCTTTAAAATTTTAAAAACTTTATTTACTTATTCACTTTACAACCTGACTGCAGTCCTTGCTCTGCCAAGCTCCGCCGCCTTCACACATCCTTCCCTCTCACTCTCTCCTCTACTTCTCCTCAGAGAAGGTAGGTAGCCATGGGTACCAGCCTGTCCTGGAAGGTAGCCATGGGTACCAGCCTGTCCTGGAAGGTAGCCATGGGTACCAACCTATCCTGGAAGGTAGCCATGGGTACCAACCTGTCCTGGAAGGTAGCCATGGGTACCAACCTGTCCTGGAAGGTAGCCGTGGGTACCAACCTGTCCTGGAAGGTAGCCATGGGTACCAACCTGTCCTGGAAGGTAGCCATGGGTACCAGCCTGTCCTGGAAGGTAGCCATGGGTACCAGCCTGTCCTAAAAGGTAGCCATGGGTACCAACTTGTCCTGGAAGGTAGCCATGGGTACCAGCCTGTCCTGGTATATTAAGTTACTGCAAAACTAATAGCATCATCTCCCATGCCCCATGCCCTTTTGCCTCTCCCAAGGCAAATTTGCCCTCTAAACCCTGAACAAGGTGTTCCTCATTTTCTACCAACATATCTCTTAGGGATAAAATGTGCTTCACTGTGTAGGCTGTTTATTCTCTATTGTTTTAGGTGGTAGTTTTTGAGGCAGTGAGAAGTAGGTGCTTTCGCAAAGTTTGTGACTCCAGAACTTTCACTGTTAAAGATGCCTGTTTTTCCTCATGTAGCCAAACATTCTACAATGAACGTCACGTATGTAGGCAGACTCTACCCTGAATATCACAAGTTTGAAAACACTACAATGAGTCTATCAATAGCTGATTTGACCATCATGTTTGCTTGATTCCCATTCTGTATTTATAAAATGCCCCTCACTCTCCATACTGCACTTTAAGGGAAGAAAAAATCACTATATATAACCCACCCTGAAAAGATGGAGAACTTGTACTCCTCCATGACAGTGGAGCACCTTTATAAGATCTTTGGCTTGTCTGCACAGGAGAACATAGGCTGTCCATTTATTTATGTAGTCCATGACTGGTTTGTGCTATTATGGGCATGAATACCTATTTTGCATTTGGCTTATACTCCAACCTTCCTTCATTGCTTTTATTATCTATTTCAGCCTTGGCCACTAGGCACCCATTGGGCCACTATGTCCTTTCACATAGCCCACCAAAACAGTAAAGCCTGTGTAGAGGCATCATTCTGTATGGACCTCACTGGTTCTGGTATGGAGACACCACACATCAGAGGCAGAGGAGAAGATCTGATTTTCTGTTGAAGGCCAGGTGCCTCATTCTAATTAAACACAGTGAAATAAAATGAGAGAGAGCTAAAGAAACCTAGACTACCTTGTCAGCAGGCCTCTTTCTCTGCTGAAGGAACTCCAGAATAAAATAAAGCAAGCCTGCAAGCTCTTTGGTGGCTTTTATAATGACTGCTGTCACTGAGTAGCTTTAAGTAACTTTTGATATTAAGCAACTGAAATTCATTTCTTGCTCGCAAAAAGCTATCTGAGCAAAAGCTGCACATAATGTCCCCTGGTGCCTACAGCAGTGAATAAAGACTCAAAAGCTGTGAGGCATTTCTGGTTGGATCAAAACTTCAAATCAATAGTAGAATGTCATTTATTCGATACCACATTAAAAACAAAAGGCAGAGACCACCAGCCATTGGGAGTTGGCTACTAGGGAAACATTCCTCCTACTGACCCATCTTTTGCATCCCAGATGAGGCCATTTACCCATTAGAGGAAAAAGAATCCACTTTGCCTTTTTTTTTTTTTTTTTGGTTCATTTTCATCTGAGAGAAATAATACATGTCTCAGCCCTCGGCACTTCCTGTGGCTTAATAGCCAGCTGGACCTCAAGCCATTCCCTCCTCTGAGGCAGCCATTAGTTCTCAGGAAACACTCTCCCTTGATCATTATTGCATAATTAAGACCATTTTGTATTCCTTTAATGTAACATATCAATTATTGAGGAGAAATATAATACTGAAGAAAAGGGACAACAGCCTCATAGGTAAAAGAAGGAAAAATTATCACGGGAATTCATTTCAGTAACTACCTTCAAAAATTCACCCCTGATGTAAGTCTCTAAGCGCCTTGCTAGATACCTTATACTTGTAGATAGTTTGACAAAAGAGAAGAAATGGGTTTCCTGTCTTCAAAGGAGAGTTTTGAACAAGGAAACATCAACGCTTGGGTAGAATGTGCACTTACAAGCCGGCTAACTGGGCATCTGAGAACACACTTGTGTGAAATGCTGAGACAGCTCAGGAGAAAAAAAAAAAAAAAAGAAGAAACGAGTTAAAAAATAAAAATAGGATAGAAAGAAGAAAGGGACGTGAACATAGGCTTTCCATCCCCTCTGGTTTTTTTTTGAATTACTTTGCTAAAGAATGAGGAGAAAGCTAAAGGGGCAACAATAAATGACCATGTATCATGGTTTCTGTTGATTTGCCCATCTCAAACAGCACGAAACTAAAAAATATAGACAATTGAAATATTTTAGTAATTTTTTTTTATCAAACTGGGAGTTGCACCTAAGACCTTGTACGTGCTGGTCAAGCACTCTCCCAGTGAGCAGAATCCCCGCCCTTCTATCTTCTTGACAAAGGCTCTCCTCAAGTCCCCAGCCCTGAACAGCTGACACTCCTGACTCAGTCTCCAGAGTACCTGGGCTTATGAACTCGCACAGGCGGATTAGCCTCCCACTCTCTCCCTTACCCCTTCTTGTCATGTTCTTCCTTCCACTCTTGGGAACAGATCAGGAACTTGGGCTATTAGGCAGGTGCTGTGGCACAGAACTCCCATTCCTAGCCTTGAAGGAAATGGCACCTGCAAAAGGGGTCTCATGGGTTTTCTTTGTTTTTCTTGGCCCATTGCTTTGCTTTGCTTTGCTTCCCTTCCCTTCCCTTCCCTTCCCTTCCCCTCCCTTCCCTTCCCTTCCCTTCTCTTCCCTTCCCTTACTTTACTTTGCCCGTTATGGATCTGTTCCCTTGCAATCATCCTGACTCAGCCTCCCAAGTGCTGCCATGACAGTTGTGTCCTGTTGCTCTCAGCTTTTATGATTTTTTAAACAAACAAAGGCCCTGATTTTAAATATAAGAAATGATCATAGAACACTGTTGCCATGACATTTGTTTGTTTGCTTGCTTGTTCTCTTGCTTGCTGGCTTGCTTGTTCCTAGTGGTATCCAAGATTGAAGACAGGCTTATACATGTCAGGTAAGCAAGCCATCTGACCCTGTGCTTGAAGAATACTCTTAGACAGTATGATCACTGTATTTACAGGGACGTAGAAGCATCTAGATCATGGATTCTAGGAAGTCATTTTTTGTGCACGCTAACTAAGCAGAAGACACATAAGAAATTGGCTAGCCCTCAGCATGTCAGAGGCTTGGCAGGGGGAACGCACTAAAATGTGAAGACAGAGAAAAGCAACCAACATGACCCTCCTGTCTATGAATTGAAGGGTGAATTTAGCACTCACGACCAAGTTCCCAGTACCGTGTTTCCATTTTTCAGCTTAGGGTTCTGTACTCTTGTTGTGTATGTATAACCTCTCACTCCTGAAAATTAAAACTCTGGCATCATCAGCTCACATCATTTTGCAAGAGCAGCTGAGCACGCTTCCCACAGAGAATTGCAATGTTGAGTCAGGTGGTCGGCATTGGAATGCGTTTTGTTTTATCTAAACGGGGACATGGCTGAGGATACATGCGGAACAGTGTAGTCAGGCATCTTCGGTTTTGTATTTACTCGGTGTAGAGTTTAATATTATAAAACTAACAGTATTTGTCACTGATTTCACCACATCAGACATTGTGTCTATAACACTGCAAAAGAACTTGAGAAGACAGCTCTCTAACTAGCCACCTTTGAGGTAAAAACAACTAGCATGTACTGGGTGACAAGGGACCCCTAACTTCACCGAGGACCTCTCCTATCCGATTGCGTTTTAGGGGCTTGCAGAAGCTCCATTTGTGTGTCCATATAACAGACCTTTGCACTTGATCTTGGCTGCCGCAAACATGTGCTTAAACTGCTGGGCTCAGAGAGCACTTTTGTGAAAATAAGCACAGTTTGGTATTAAAGGCTGGATCTCTAGGTTGCTATTTAGTTCCGCAGGGCTACCTACCTCATAGCACATCACTGTGCACTGTTAACACTGTGTGTGAAGAAAATAGACAGCCCCTTATTTAAAAATACTTTTGTCAATAGATCATCTAAAATAGATTTTTATAAATAAATACGGCATGAAAAGTATCAGATAGTTATAAATATTCATCTACACTTTCTAAATTCACAACATGTGTCCCTTAAAAACTGTAAGCCCAGTGATTCCATGGAACTAGCTCCAGGGTTTAGACATTCTCTGTCTATTCAATATCCTTAAATCCAATTGAAGCAGTCCCAGGTGATGCTGCAACTTTTCCATTGACTTTCCCCTACCTCAAACACATGGGGAGTACAGCTTGCAATTTACTTCTTCCTAACATCCAAAATTCAACTTGAGTATTCAGAGCGTAAGTCTTTGGTAGCAGAGTCATCTACAGCGAGACATTCTCATCATAATATTTGATTGTCTATGCCTTCCTGAAAGTTTGTGCTACTTTACTGAAGTGTCAATCAACCACCACCTCTTCATGTTGCTATAGCTATATAGGGCTCCACCATTTTGAAGTCCAATTTCTTCTTCCACGAATAGCAACGCATATAATCAATGCTTTCTTGATATGATGCATGCAACACTATAACCTAGTGTGGTATAAAAAATATTTTGCGTTAGAGTTCTAGTGTAATATTGAAGGGACCCATCTGGCGATAGCTTTGCTGGCACAGATCCAAGGTGGCACAGGGTGTTACATGACAAGAGATAAGTGACATAAAAGAGGTCTATCTACATTAACATTTTATTTCATTCCCACTCTTTAGATAACCCATTAACCCATTAATCCATTAGTTGCATGATAGAATTAATTCATTCATTAAGGGAGAGCCCTAATCACCTCTTAAAAGTCCCTTGGTTCTACCTCTTAATAGCTTATAATGGGGCATTAAATTTCAACAGGGTCATCAGAGAGGTAAAACATCTTCAAAACAGCACCATTCCAATGTCAGTGCTGACTCAGACAGAAATCTTCCTAAATTTGTACATATTCATCTATGTTGAATTCATCAATAATATTAGTAATAACTACATTCTATACAGTGGGGCTACCAGCATATTTTTTTACCTCATCCTACACACACAAGTCAGTCATCCTAACAGGTGGGTCTGGCCAGAAATATATATATATATATATATTTTTTTTTTTTAATTATGAAATTGAACTGGTTGTCTGGAGACTCAGGGGTGTCCTCATCTGTTTCTACACTCAAGTCAGCTCTTATTTCCCTAGAATATACAATGGCATTTACTTTCACTCTAATATTACTAATTTTACTTCATTCATTATTGACATCTTCATGAGTGATGTTCTGCTAGATTACAACCATATCTGAGTTACAGTAACTAATGAACCATCTGTAATTATGAGACAATGGCTTTCTATGTTTTAACTCAGACACATATATTGTATATTCTGACTCTGGCTATAATAATCTACTTAGGAATATTGACTTAATGTAGGTTTTCACAAGGCTCTGCCTACTAAGAGAGGAAAAATACCACTTGCTTTTTATGTGGAGGGAAAAATGAAGCAAAGAGTACTGTCATTAAAGGAGACCCCATCACTGCATAGTGAGCCATGTACTTCTAAAAGTCTCCTCATATGATATCTAGGAAAAAAGTTATCCATAAACATATTGAGAGCTGATATGCTGATGTCATATGGTGGGGGAAGAAGCCCCTTTCTGTCAGAGAGCTAGGAGGGCAACAGGGCTGATGAGGGAGGGAGGGTAGGAATGGGAAGATAAGATGAGAGGATAACAATTATGATGTAATATGAATAAATTCTAATAAATAAAAATTTTTAATTCTATTTGTGCAGACATGAAATGCACCCAGACCAGGAGTGGGCTCTCACTGTCACTCTAGCAGAGCTTTGCTCTGTGCTGTGCCTACTTTAGAGAAGGACTGCTTTGAAATCCATGTCAACATGCAAGAAGCAGAACAACACACAGCGTGTTTCCACCGTTCACCCCTCACCCTGCCTTATAATCTTGCTCATGGAGCCTGGAAAGGGCCTCTGACTTTGCTTCCTTGCCTCCCATCAGAGCTCACGCCACCATCTGTCCTGGCTATATCCTGACAGTTTCAAGTGACAAAAAAATCCTGTCACCAGTACTCTAGATGGAATCTCTCTGAGGCCTCCTCACTCTCTCTGGATGAATTCCAGGCAGCTTGCATGGTCAAGACTCTAGGCTGTAGCTCCTCTCTCACACTTGTTCTCTGCTCCTGGGCTCTTCCAGACTTTTTTTGGTCACAGAGCAAGCGTGGCACTGAGAGATTGGGCTCAGAATGCCGTGTCTTCTTGTGAATTTCTTACAGCTGCTTCACGGTTCTTTAGAAGGACTTTCCTGGATACAGTTCTAGCCAATGGCATTGACTAAAATTGCTTTTATTTATAGCAACTTACATTTGAATGGAGTCTAGGTCTTTCAAGTTGATGCTGTCACCAACATTATTCTAGTTCCATTTCTGTTGGAACCAGCTTGGGAGAAAAGGGTTCATTTTATCATACAATTCTTGGCTACAGCCATTGGGCGGGAGAAGTCTAGGCAGGATGGTGAATCAGATAGCCATATCTACTGCCAATCGCAGAATGAATGGAAGGCATGCAGATGCGCTTACCCGCTCTTGCCCAGAGTCTCAAGGGCAGGGAATGGTGTGCACCCACAGTGGTCTAAGGCTGCCCTATACCAATTACCTTAAGCAAAACAGCCTCCCACAGGCATGTCTCTGGGCACAAGCAGATCTATAAAACTTCTCTTTGGGTCTCTCTTCTGAGATGATTCCAGGTTGTATCACAATCAGATTTAGAACCATCACACTGGTTTTCCAATGCCCAATTAGGGGTTGTGAGTAGAATGATCTCCTTCTGAATTCTCAAGAGTCTCTGTAGTAGGAAATAAAGTCCACTGCACACATGCCGACCAGTAACATAGCCAGGTATCAGGGTTATTCTATTTCTAGCTTCTTAAGAAATTTTCAGACTGATTTCTTTTTGTTTTCTTTTGTTTGGTTTTGTTGTTGTTGTTGTTGTTGATATTGTTGTTTTCGAGACAGGGTTTCTCTGCATATCCTTGGCTGTCCTGGAACTCACTCTGTCTGTCAACCACGCTGGCCTCAAACTCAGAGATCTGCCTGCCTCTGCCTCCTGGGTGCTGGGATTAAAGGTGTGTGCTTGTCTTCTTTCAAAACATTCTACTCACTTTCAAAGCCTAAACTTTAAATTCGATTGTATATTTTCTTAATATTTACTATTTTCTGTTTGTTGTTCATTCATCTTCTGTTGTATGTTTAGCTTTCCCACTCTGTTGCTCGTCTCTTCACTTGATTGACAGTTCCCTTTGTGGTACAGGAACAGTATAGTTTCAAGGGACCCAGTTTGTCAATTTTTGGTCTTATTTCTTATGCTACTGATGTCATATTCAGAAAATCTTTACATGTGCCTAGGAGTACAGAAATACTTCCTAAATGTTCTTCTAGTGTCTTGGGATAACATGTTTTAGTTTGAAGGTGTTTATCCATTTGAATTGAATTTTGTGCAGGGTGAGAGATAAAAACTGATTTTCATTTTTTTCTGCATATTATGATAGTTTTTCTATTTGTTTAGGGTTCTGTTTTTTTCCTCTGGTGCACATTTTTGGCATCTTTGTCAATGGTCAGGAAGCGGTGGTTTCATGAATGTGTGCTTGCATCATCAGTTATTTTGCTTTGGGTAGAATGCCCATCATTGTAAAACACATTCTTCAGATCAGTTAACATGAGAGTTCTAGTACCTCACTCACTTTCTTTATTCAATGTCTAAAAGTTTTCACTATAGAAGTTTTTTCTTTGCTTTCTTGTGTTTATTTCTAGAACTTGTTTGTTTGTGGTTGTTGTGAATAGGAATATTTCCCTGATTCCTGTCAGTGTGCGCATTGATAGAAATGAAAGACAGCCATCTGTATGTATTAATTTTGAATCACACTAAAGTGTTTATTAGCCATCCATGCATTCAGCAGAATTTTTAGGGTCTCTTGCATCTAAAGAATCGCATCTTCAAGTAATTATATTTTAACTTATTTAAATACTTATAGCCACTTAATTACATTTTCTTATTTTATTGTTTGGCTAAAAGTAAACAACAACCTTACAGCACAGTAGCAGAGAGAGAGTGTGGGCACTCTGTCTTTTTGCGAAGTGATTTGAAGTTCCCTTCTTTAGGCATGACATTGGCTATACGTTTGCTGACTTCAGTATATCAGGTCGACTTCCGGTTCTCAGTCTCTCCGTGACATTTATCGTGAAAGGATGCTACGTTTCGTGGAAGGTCTTCTCCACCTTTATTTTGCTGGTTATATGATTCCTATCTTTGAGCCCATAACTTCTTTGTTTTTTGAACAATTTTTCTATTACTGGAATTAAACCAAGTTGGTCATGATTAATGTTCTTCCAGATGCGATCTTAAGTTTGTTTTGGAAGTATATAATTGAGACTGTCGTTGCATCTGTGTTCACAGGACAAATCAATCAGTTGTTTTCTTTTTTGCTGCCTTTATCTTGTCTTGGTATCATGGCAATAGCAGCTTCATTAAATGAGTTTGATGCTTTTCTTCCTCTCCTACTTTATGGAATAACTGAGTAGTATTTTTAATTCTTCTTTGAAGATCCAGTAGGACTCTTCATTGAATACATCTGGTCCTGGTGTGTTCTTAGCTGGGGACGTTTTAGTCTTTCAGTCTAATTCCTGCTTGTAAATATTTTAAAAATATTTATCTCATCTTGCACATCTAGAAATTTATCCATTTATTTTGGATTTTTCAGTTTATTGGAATTAGGTTTTTTTTTATCTCCTTTTGAGAAAATTTGTTATTAGCTTAAATAGAATTATATGACTTGTCTCTCCCTCCCCCATATTACTCTCATATCTCCTACTCACAATTTGGTATCCTCACTTTCTTTGATTACTAGTAACATAACGGTAGATACGTGTATGCACAAATATATAGCAGGAGAACCTGCCGAGTTTGTGTAGATGATTGCTGTGTCTATTGTTCCAGAGCACTCCACTGCACAACTAATAAGAGTGCCCCACCCTTGGGAAAGGCTGATTCTTCTCCCAGCAGTCATTATCGCCTGCATAGCTCTTTGTCTATGGGGGACTCAGGAATGGTTTTCCTCTTCCACATTATGATGATCATGGATATTTCCATTATTTCGGCCTTATTTACGAAGCCATTTCTAGGAGAGACTGTTTTACTGTGTGCTTCCTAGTATGATGGCTCTCATAGTGTTTCTACTGTCTCTTCTGTGGTGTTCTCATAAATATGGGTATAGGAACTGTGATGGAGATTTATCCTCAAATGTCTATATGCAGCAGCAGGTGACCACAGAAGCCAGGAAAGTATACAGGGGCCACAGCTGGAGGTGCAGAGGGAAAGGAGTGGCAGGAACCCAGTGTTGTGATGTGGTAAACAGAAAAACAGCGGAGAGGAAGGAGGTCAATACAGAAGAAGGAGGAACAAGGGAAAAGTAAAACCAAGGTTGTTTCATAAAGCCATGAGGAATATATTATTTTATGTTTAACTAAATTATACATAATCAGTATAATTGAATGTATATTATGTTTCATTTTATAATATATATTAAAGGATGACTTAAAATATCTTACAAAATAACCATAAACTAACAAAAGCTGCACTTGCAGGTACAACAAACCTCCTTTTGAAAGTTTATTTGAACAAGGTAGGTTGTTGACGTAGCCCTCAGCTGTCTCTCGGGGGTAGAGCATGGGCCCTGACTGCTGAGGACATCACACACACTTAGGACGTAGCTGATTCAAGCTGGATCTGACCTGAAAGCCTTTTCCTTAGACCTGGCCTCCATGATTCCATGATTCCTCCTGCCAAGGGAGGAAAGAAATTAAAGGATCTACCCAACTGCAGCACTACGAACTACAAATTGCCAGCATGATGCATTACCCATGTAGTTGCAGGAGATGGGACTGAGATGTGGCTGTCCAATTGGACTCAAGGCTCATTGGGAAACAAGATCAGCTTCCCTAGTGCTGATGAGAATATACACCTTAAAACATAATCCCAGCACTCAGGAGGCAGAGGCAGGCGGATCACTGTGCATTCGAGGCCAGCCTGTTCCACAAAGATAGTCCAGGACAGCCAGGGCTACACAGAGAAACTCTGTCTCGAAAACCAAACCAAAAAGAAATTCATTACTGCCACATTCTAAATCTTACATGGGCACAAACAAACAAACAAACAAAGAAAAAACAAACAAACAAACAAAGAAGTGCAGTGGCCACGCCTCAACAAAGCCACCCCTCTTCACAGCAAATAGAGACAATCTCAGGAAGCCATATCTGACATAGTACCCTTTCGATTTTCTCAATCTCACTGCTATTTGTTGTAATGTCTCCATTTCCCCCTAATTTTACTAGTTTATATAATCTTTTTCTTCCCTTTTGGAAACTTGACCAAGAATTTGTCAATTTGTTTTTAATTTTGAAGAGTCTACTATACCTTTAATTGATTCTTGGTAATTATTTTTGTTTCTATTTAATTAATATCTGCTACAAATTCTATTCTTTTTCCTCACCTCAGTTTTGGTGTTTGATTTGTTCTTGCTTTCCATGTCCTTAAAGTGCATTTCTGTTTATTTGAGTTGCCTTTGTTTCTTTTCTTTCTTTCTTTCTTTTTTTTTTTTTTTTTTTTTTTTTTTTTTTTTTGCGTGAGAACTTAATACTGTTCACTTTCCAGTTGAGCCTCCTCCATTGTGACCCTTAGATGTTGGTGTGTTGTGTTCTCATTTTCAATCAATTCTACTTTTCTTTCCTTTTTTGTTTGTTTCATGACCCGTTCCTCATCCAATACTCTGTTGTTTAATCACTAAGTAGAGCTACTGTGCTTACTGTGATTTCCATTAGTATTGATATCTAGGTTTAGTACAAGTGATCAGTTAAACAATACTCTGTTATTTTAATTTTTCTATATTTGCTGAATTTTCCTTTATGTCCAAGTTTCTAATAAATATTGGAGAAAGTTCCATGTGCTAATGAAAAGATGCGTTTTTGTTTTTGGTTTTGTTTTTGTTTTTTAGCTGTGGGTAGAATGTTCTGAGATCTCTGTATGTCCCTTGCATTTATGGTAATGTTTTACTCCAGTGTCCTTTATTTTTTTTATGAATGCCTGTATATTAGTAAAAGTAGGGTATTAAAGTTACCAGCTATCACAATGTTGGTATTAATCTATAGTGTAACATCTAGTAATATTTCTTATGAAACTCTATGTACTTATGCTTGTTGCTTAAATATTTATGTGTATATATGCATTATACAATATTGTATATGTATGTGTATCCTCTTGATGGATTGTTATATTTATGAGTGGAATGTGATATTCTATATTACTTATGAGTAGCTTATGAAAATATTATTGTCAGATATTAATATAGCTATGCCTGATTATTTACTTGTTCCATTTCCACAGTATTTTTATATTCTTTCATCTTAAGAAGAATTTTATTATTTGTTATGAATTATATTTCCTGAAGTTATCAAAATTATGAACCCCCTAATGCAATGTGCCAACATTTATCCTTTTCTTTGAAGGCTTTAAATCCATTAGCATTCGGAGTTATCATGAAAGTGTGTATAAATTCTAGATATTCTGTCTGACTATCTTGACACTGTTTGTATAGCTCCTTGATCTCAAAGGCATGTTTGGACATCTCTTGAATCTACACTCTATCTTCTCTAATGGGGACAATAAGTTCCTTTTGCACAATTTTATTACTTAGGGTTTGTTTCTCTTTCAATTATATAGTTTTGTTAGGTATAATAGTATGGAATGACATGTATGATATTTCTTAACTTAGACTACATCTGTTCAGGCCTTCCGGATTTAGTTATTTCTATGCAATAGTCACCTATTATTCTATTGTGCCTTTTTCTTTTATAGCTTCAAGATATTTTCTTTATTCTATGTTTCAAATATTTAAACTATGATATGTTATGGAGAGTTTCTTTTCTAGTCCTGTTGATTTGGTATTGGGTAAGCCTCTTACATCTGCTTGTATGCATTTCTTTTCCTCTTGGTTTTTTATATTTTTCTCATAGGACTTTATTGAAAATATTTTTTATGCCTTTCACTGGGTAGTATTCTTTTGCCCATAATTTGAAGATTTGGTCTTTTCATAGTATCCCATAGCTGTCCTATATTGTATTCATATATCATATATGAATATAGCACATATGTCATATATCAATATATATATATATATGTGAGCCCTCTGAGGAACTCGGTTGTTCTCCCTTGTCTTCAAACCTGATACTCTGGTGCTGACACATTCAGTTTTGTTGGTGAGCCTTTTTATTTTTCTTTTAGCTTCTTTAATTGGTTCTTGAGGTTTCATTTTGGAATTTCTTCAAAAATTATATATCTTTATTGAAATATATCTTTGTACCCTGAAATGACTCACATATTTTATTCAGATCATTTGTTCTCATGGAGTGCTATCAGGTCTTCAGTGCCAGTGTGTTGTGTGTAGAGGGTTTGAGTCATTCTTTTGAATAATTTCTCAGGAAGTTCATCCAAGTCATCCTCACTGGGGGATATAACCATGGTATTAGCAATTTCTAGAGAAAACATTTTGACTTTTTCAATTTTTGTGTCTTTTCTGGGGACTTATACATCTGGGTTGAGTTTGTAGGTTGAGTCTTTCTTGTTTGCTGTTAATCTGCCCCTTTGGAAGCTATATAATGTTCAGACAACTGCGGCACCATAGTTCTGAGGTGTTTTCATCTGTAAAACCAATATTTAGGAGAAGAAATTCTATCCTTATTCTTCCTCTGAGAGTCAGCCCTTATCTTCTGTAGTCACTGTCCAAATATCAGAAACAACCTGGATGGCACCTGCCTCTACTCTCATCCATGTGGCTGTCCACATGTGTCAGCTGTGGCCCCTCTGTACTGCGATGCTTCTTGTGGGGGGGTCTGAATGTCTTATTGCCTACCCTGGCTCTTCTCTGCAGGTTCTACAGAAAATTATAGGATCTCCTGTGTCTGGCACCTTATGCTAGGTCAGCTTGCTCTGGTCTCCCTCTTCATAAAATTGCATACTTTTATTTTTTTTTAATCTTTGGTGGAGCCATGATCTTATTACTTAAATGAAGTAGAAAAATTAATTAAGAATATGACTATAGTTTATTTAAGATATCGACTATACTTGATTTTCAGAAAGTCTATTCTTTTAGAATTAATAGTTTGTGTTGTTATTGTTGTCATCATTATTTAAACCCTACTATATAGATTTTATGTTTTAGGTGAGCTAAGTAAAAAGTAAAAGGTCAGTCAGGATTTCTGCTGAGCCTCTGCAAGTTACATTGAACTTTCTGATTTCCCTTCAAAGTCAAGTGTGAAATTTCAGCAGAAATGAAGACATGTTTAAATAGATGAAAAAAAAATCTTGGCATTTGTTTAATTCTCAATGAAGTTTCAAAGAATTTCTTTTGGGGTTGCTTCTATGTATGAGGGAATCTGTGCAAACTCTGAAATGGCTTTTCACTTCATATTTGAAAATGTGTATGCCTGTGCATTCATTATGGCAGGGTGCTGGAGGTTCTCGGTGGCATTAAAACTAAACACAACGTGGGCAGCCAATGTGAGCTGGACTGTTACAGTTTTATCCTGATACATGGAACGGAAGATGTTGAGGACATTAAAAACCTATTACCTAGTTCTGATTGCATTCCAAAGAGAGACTCCTCTCAATCAGAAAAAAAAAGGAGGGGGGGGGGAACGCCAGGGGCTACTGTGAAAGACTCTTCAGGCACAGGTATTCTCCTTCCTGTGTGTGTTGTTGCTTCCTTCCTCTAAACAACAGAGAATATGTGAGAAACATCCTTCTTTGTATTTTAAAAGCATCACTGTAGTATTTTTTACTCACGGAAAATTTTAACTATTAGATCTTTCAACAATGAAGAAATTCCTGTTATTGATATAGGGAATAAAGATAATTCACACCATGAGCTCCTAGAACAATATGCAGTCCTTCATAACTGCACTTTGTAAATTGCCCCCTAATTTACTGACAACATGCTGTAACTTGTATCAGATTAGTTTAAAATGAACATTCTTTGGTTAAGTGCTTTCTTTTAGTTTTCTTACTGCCCATCTGAGTGTGTGACCATGATAGGGACTTGAGTCTTACTACAAAGTTTGATAAACTTTTTGGGAGTCTACTATTACAAAAGTTCTGAGAAACACCAGCATTCTGTCCTGTCTAAGCCTTTCTTTGGTCTCAGATTTTCTACAGAAGGAGCCCACAGGTCTTTAGTGGAGTGAAACTAACTGCCTGACAGGTTCTTCCTTGCCAGAACACAACGTTTTGGTTTATTTTGGCAGTTTTGCCAGATGTGGTAGCAATGTGCTTGCACATGAGCCAGGTCTGTCTTGTTTGACCTTCTACAGTAATCAGCTCCTTAAGCCAATGGGACTGTAATGCAAGCAGGATGGCAGTATTGTCTAATCAGACTTTTTCCAAAGAGAAAAACAGGGATGCTTACCTCACAGACAGACCAACACCAGTGGGTCAGTCCGAGCACACTATGACATTGTATGGGGAACCCTCTTTTAGTTCCTAGCTTGGTTGGAAAGTGTGTCTGCCCAAAGTGTATTTCAGACATTCCTAAAACCTTTCAGAGCTATAATATCTTTTCCACAGTTCCCTAACCCACGAGGTCTTTAAGCCTAGATTTATATTACAGTCCCCTTAGGCAAGATTTGGAGAAATGGCACATGAAAATTTCCTCATAAATCCTTAGCTAGCTTTTAAGTTTTACTTGAATTTGCTTTCCATTTTAGATATGCAATGCACAGATATAATTTGCTTCCAAGCATTTAGCTACCTTATGTCTACGCAGCAGTGTTATAGATATAACTTAACCAAAGTAGCACTTTAAAGGAACGCCAAAGTGTTACATTTTGGAAAAGACTGTGCATTATACCGAGACAGAGAACAATCTTGGAGGTAAATGTTCAAGTAGCTAATAATGATGCGATACATTAGATATTGATTTATATTCAGAATTTTAGATGTACTGAGATAGGAAAGATATTTTCTTCAAGGTTGCCAAATATAAATGGGCAAAACACCAAGAACGTAACATTTATATAATTCCTGACTATTTCATGGCTCTTCTTCCTGTGGGTAGCTTATTGTACATATCTGTAATAACATAAATGTATATGTAAAAAGTGAAAAAATATTTAATAAAAATTTCTTACATTAGAGGAAAATGTAAACAAAATAACTCAAGCTCAGTATGTAATTCTGTTGGTAAAGTGGCCTAGGGATCCATTCCTAGCACCACATAAAGTGAACACTGTGATGCAGGCTCTAATCCCAACATCCCAGCACTGTGTGTCAAAGGCAGGCGAGCCAGAGTTCAAGTTCATACTGAGCTACCTGGTGAGTATACAGAGAACTAAGGATAACAGAGGGAGTTAGGAGAGGTGGCCAGCCCAGGGAAAACCATTAAATGTTCAGCTTTGAAAACATACATCCAAGATACATCATGTGGACTGAGCATGTTTTATTTAAGAATATATATATATATATATATATATATATATGTATATATATATATTTAAACAATTAATGAAAAAAGGAGGGATAGATTTGAAGGATAACAAGAAGGCAAATACGGGAAAGTTTGGATGGAGAAAAGAAAAGAAAGATATACTATAATTATATAATATAATTATATAATAATCCTAATTTTCTAAAAAAGAGAAATAAAGTATGACATGAGAAGGTAAAGAAGAGAACATAGATCTTGGAGAAGTTGGGGAAAGCAGAGGTGGATGGATGTGATCTAGACACAGTATCTATGCAGTTCTCAGATAATAAAAAAAAATCAAATATTAGTTTTCAAAATGAATAAAATATATTTAAGTTAATTAAATAATATTTTGACATGATTAGTGTATATATGCAAATAAGGCATAGGCATAATAAATGAATAAATGTGTGTAAATACATTCTAAATAAATAAAGAAATATATTCCTATTGTTCATGAGATGCCACAAATATTTGACCCAATGCATAACACTATTTTCAGTGAAAAGGGGTGTGTTTTAGTTTATTAGTGTATTTCCACATAATTAAAAAAAAAAAAAAACCAACCCACTCAACCACTAAGTATTTAGAAAAGAAAATGAAGGCATTAGGAAAAGGCAGTGGGTAAAGTGAAGCTCACCAGAGGAGGCCTGTGAGGCCAGCGAGTAGGAAGCCGAGCTCTAAGATGTGAGTTCTGGCAAATCACGACTCCGACTGATGCTGACACCTCTACCCTGCAACTAGACTTAACAACAAATGAACCAACAAAAACCTTAAGATGAGAGAATGGGGAGGCCTGGTGGCACTCAGAGGAAGGATAGCAGGCTACCAAGAAGAGATTTGATACCCTATGAGCATATAAAGGGGGAGGAGGTCCCACTCAGTCACAGTCATAGGAGAGGGGAGTAAGGGGAAAATGGGAGAGAGGGAGGAATGGGAGGATACAAGGGATGGGATAACAATTGAGGTGTAATATGAATAAATTAATTAAATATATTTTTAAAAAACAACTAACAAACCACTGGTGCTGTTCTGATGTGTTTCTAAGGCTGGCAAGAAGCATCTCCAGAAAGAAAAATAAAAGTATTGAAAACTTATAGTAACTCAGGCATTTGATATTCTTCTGTTGAGAATTCTCTGTTTAGAAACACTTAAAGAAATGCTCAACCTCCTTAGTCATCAGGGAAATGCAAATCAAAACAACTCTGAGATTCCATTTTACACCCATCAGAATGGCTAAGATCAAAAATTCAAGTGACACCACATGCTGGCGAGGATGTGGAGAAAGAGGAACACTCCTTCATTGCTGGTGGGAATGCAAACTAGTACAGCCACTTTGGAAATCTATCTGATGCTATCTCAGAAAAATGGGAATAGGGCTTCCTCAAGACCCAGCTATTCCACTCCATGGAATATACTCAGAAGATGCTCCAGCACACAACAAGAAAATTTGCTCAACCATGTTCATAGCAGCCTTATTCATAATAGCCAGAACATGGAAACAGCCTAAGTGTCCCTCAGTAGAAGAATGGATAAAGAAACTGTGGTACATATACACTATGGAATACTACTCAGCTATTAAAAACAAGGAATTCCCAAAATTTGTGGATAAATGGATTGAGCTAGAAATGATCATAATGAGTGAGTTAACCCAGAAGCAGAAAGATTCAAATGGTATATACTCACTTATATCTGCATACTAGCCCAAGGGGCATGTCCCACGAAAGCCTTCACTTACCAGGAAACTGGGACAGAGAGGAGGACATCCTATTGGGACTCTAGATGAGAGAAGCATGGGAGAATAGCAAAGTAGAAGGATCCAGAGGGTCCTAGAAACCTACAAGTAGAACATTATGACGGGCAGATTTGGGTTCAGAGGTCCCGCTCAAACTAAGGCACTAGCCAAGGACAATACAGGCAGTAAACTTTAAGCCCCTACCCAGATCTAGCCAACGGTCAGAACATTCTCCACAGTTGAGTGGAGAGTGGGATATGACTTTTTCACGTACTCTGGTGCCTCACATTTGACCATGTCCCCTGGAGGGGGAGACCTGGTGGCACTCAGAGGAAGGACAGCAAGTAGCCAAGAAGAGACTTGATACCCTATGAGTATATACAGGGGGAGGTAATCCCCCTCAGGAACAGTCATAGGGGAGGGGAGTAATGGGAAAATGGGGGTGGGGGGAGGGAAGAATGGGAGGATACAAGGGATGGGATAAACATTGAGATGTAACAAGAATAAATTAATAAAAAAATAAAAAAGAAAAAAAAGAAAACTGATAATAACAACAAGAAGGGTCTTTGGTTCATATGAATTAAATATCAGAGCATTTACTTTTTTTCATTAGTTTCTCTTCCAGTTTTTTAAAATATTTAATATTTTGTGTTCTTTCCTTAAGGGGAAATGCCACTGGACTTAAAATCAAACAAGAGAGTAATTTTGAGGTTTTTTTTTTTTTTTTTTTTCTAGTTTAACCATGTCTTTTCACAGGTTTTGTGACTACTAATATTTATGCTCGCTTTCTGCTGGAATAATTACACCTTGTTTAAAACAGTCTTCATTTCTAAGTTGAAATATTGGGTTACTTTTCACAGTGACAGTTTGGGAATTTTCTTTTTAGGAGACACACATTTTTCTTTCCTAGCTCCTTACAGAAAACAAGTTTTGGCATGCCATATGCATTTATTTCTACAGCTACAAGGCTGGTGCTGTGATTGCACACACTTCATGCTGTCTTTCAGGGATAAATATCATTTGAGGAGAAGGTAGGGCGGTCGGCTTCACAGAGCCCAGCCTTCTCCTCCCCTGGGCAGTGTTTCCCAATTATGCTTCCCTGTCATCAACACCTCCTTCTTGTCTGGGCCCATCAACCTCCCAGACCAGTTCCTGCATGGCTAAGTCACCGGAGGAAGCAGGACCCCACACCAAGATGATCTTCTTAGCCATGCTCAGTGCCCGAGCACTGGAAAAGATCAAATAATTTAAAGGAAAAGTGGGGTGTTTGTCTAGATAGGTGGCCTAAATGTCTCCTTTTGGTTACAAAAACAATTTTAAATAGAAAAGATAATTTGCCTTAATAACGAATCCAAACAAAATTCCAAGTATTTTCCCCTCACCCAAACATTGCAGCAAAGAACATACGACTTAAAATTAGGTCAGTCTTGAACAGAAAATATTGACTTTCTGGCCATGGGTGGAATTTTTTTTCTGTAAACATAGAAAAAGAAGTTTGGTTTTCAACGATGCTTGAGGGGCCATTTCCTCCACGTTTGTTTTTGAAACACCTACAGTTCATTATTTGCTACCAACCTAAAAACAGCAGCAAGAAAAACTTTACGTGCAGAATGTGGACTCTTACTTTGTCTTAGCCCACTCCCAGTGGAAGTGGCTTGGTGTGTGCGTGTGTGTGCATAACACAATAAACAGGCAGCCTGAAGCCAAGCTGCTCTGTAAGACTTTCCCCCTGGCATAGATACTTTTCCTAATACAGTTCAAGAGGATATTATGTTTACACATTTTCTGTATGCGCACATATTCAACATGTGTTAACACTAACATTTGCCTTGTTTTAGTCATATATGTTTATATGTACTTTATTTAATAATGGTTCGTTAACATTTTCTATTTCTTTGTAAACAATGATAGTATAATTTTAAAAGTATGGCCCCCTTCCCAGACTTAGGTTTAGATAATACGTGAATACATTTAGTCATGCTAACTGTGTTATTGGACTTTGGTATCAAGTGACTTTTATTCAAATGAGCAGTTTTCATGTTGTAAATTCTAAAAATGGTTCAAATAATAAAAAAATTACATATGTTGGCTATTTTCTTCATCTTTAACTGTAATAAGAAAGTGTATCCAATTTAGAAATTACAATATACATACATACATACATATATACATGCATTCATACATACATACAATGTTGAATAATGTAGCCAGTTTAAGATTACACTGGGCATGAGGAATTGTTTGCATCTTATTTCCTGGCATGAGATCATATTTTCCTTACTGTTTTTTACTCATCTCAGTACTTTTCAAAAAGCAAAATTTGTATCCACAAGTAGGGAGCTAGGCCATTTAAAATGAGCTTAATTCACTTTCTTGGTGCGAATGTTTGTTTATACCTGTAAGTTATAGCACACCAACAATAACTCAGACTTGAGACTGACACTTTCAAAGTTACTGTCAGCCTTAATCTTCCTGATCTTTCATTAATTATTTTTTTACTCTCTCAGTGCTCACAGAGATTTATTCTGTTTTGACCCTCTAAAAGTATCGCAAAATTAATTTAGCACTATCCCATTTGTGTCTTTGTAATTTCTTTGCTCTTCAAATCACTGGTTCTTAGAAAGCCAATAAAACGCTAACCGTAATATTTACTCATTGACGGATGTGTCCCATATCCTAGTGAATAGAGGTCAAGAGAGCTACCCTAGGCCACTGTTATCTACTGCAGCTCTACCGAGTGATTCTTAAATATACTGGCCTTGAAAATACATCTTTGAGATTTAAATTTATTATGCTGAAAATGGGCATGTGTCTCTGAAGTTTGAACAAATCCTATGACATCTCAATGTAGCTAAAATGCCATTCTGGTCACCTAGTGTACTAGCTGGTTAACAAGGACTAAGTAAATATCTGTAGAACTAATGAATTATTCATTCATTGTTACTCTCAATAAAGTTTTTTCTATCCATCTAAACAACATTCTACCCCACCTTGCTGTACGTAAAAGCCATTCTGCCACAGTGTGAAGTTACCCCACGTGAGAACTTTCACCATCTTTACAGTCACACAGAATAAATAGCTCAGGAGTACAGAGAATTAGCTTGTCCTGATCATGATAGGGTTTTGTTTCCTTCAACAATGCCCGTGAAGATGAAATTGAGTATGGCAGGGAAGAGGAGCTCACAGTACAAGACTCACAAAGAGCATTCTACATAGCTTCAAAGAAAAATGACAGTCTTGAGGACCCAGTTCTAGTTCTCCACACTGCTGCACACTGACTAGTCTTTTATCTCAGTAGGAAGCAGAAGATTTTAACAACGTACTTTTCACATCTTCTAGGTCCCAGAAGAGCCTGACTATTTCTAGGAAAGGCCTGTTATGCATAACTTTCCAAAGCCACAGGAATGTCCTGTCTGTGTTTTGCAGTGTGCTATCTAGGCACCTGTGAGTAATGAACATTGGAAATGTGGCCAGTGCCACTAAGAGCCCTTTCCAATAATAATTAATTTAAACAACCACAGAGTGGCGGGCGCTACAATATGAAATCCTGTAATTCTTACACTATATTTCTCTTTTCATAGTCAAAATTATCTTAATATATTCTCATGAGCAAGAAACTAGGAAAATCCGCCTATAATTCACAAGGCAATTATGTCCTATAAAACAATCAATCAGCCAGCTTCAAAAATTCAGCTGCTTTGAGCAAAATACTGCTCTCTCCCCATAAGATCCTACACATGGTTGCCGGAGCTTTTCCTGGTCAGTCTTCCTCACCTTAGTCTGTTTTATGTACAGGCCTTCTTCAGGACTCTGTCTCTGCCTACCCTGTGTATCTGTGATGGGCTTGGCACATGACTGCCATTATAGGATCACTCCAAGTGGCATGTACCTCCTTAAATAACCAGAAAAGGGAAAAGTTACATATCCATGAACCCCAAGTTCCCCCTAATATTCCCCATAAGATATACTTGTGAGGAGAGTCCAAGACTCGCTGTTTTTTCCAGAAGCCATTATTCAGTATGATTCCTGGGCAACCACTCCTACCACAGTGAACCCTGAGGAAGAAGCTAACCATTGCACTTTGTTGGAAACTCCCTCAGGTGTGTTTACAACTGCCCACCCTAAAGAACTACAATTTATCAAGACATAAAAACTACAAATAGCATTTTTGTATTCGAGTGAAATGTACTGTAGATAACTGTTAGTTCCATTTGGCTCATGACACTATTAATTTCATTATTTCTTAATTTAATTTCTGTCTCAATGGTATGTTTATTGGTGAGAGTGGGATGGTAAGGTCTCCCACTAACAATGTGTGGGATTCAATGTATGATTTAAGCTTTAGTACTGTTTCTTTTATGAAATGGGTGTTCCTGCATTTGGGGCATAGATGTGCAGGATTGAGACATCATCTTGGTGTATTTTTCTCTGATGAGTATGAAATGTCTTTCCCCATCTCTTTTAATTAGTTTTGATTGAAAGTCTATTTTATTTTATACTAGAATGGCTAGGCCAGCTTGCTTCTTGGGTCCCTTTGCTATGATTTAATGTTTATCTTTATTGCTGAGGTGTGTTTATTGTTTGCAGCAGAATGAGGGGTCCAGTTTTTGCATCCATTCTGTCAGCCTATATCTTTTATTGGGGAGCCGAAGATACCAATGTTAAGGAATATTAATGACCAGTAGTTGTTATCCTGGGTTTTGTTTTGTTTTGTTTTTTTAAATGTTGGTGATGGTAGTGTGTGTGTATGTGTGTGTGTTTCCTTTTTTTTTTTTTTTTTTTTTTTTTTTTTTTTTTTTTTGGTTTTGCAAATGTGGAGTTATTTGTTTCCTGCTTTTTTCTGGGTGTAGTTAGCCTCATTGGGTTGGAGTTTTTTCTAGTATCTTCTGTAGGGCTAGATCTGTGGCTAGATACTATTTAAACTTTGTTTTGTCGTAGAATATCTTGTTTTCTCCATTTATGGTGATTGAAAGTTTTGCTGGGTATAGTAGTCTTGGTTGGCATCTGTAATCTCTGAGTGTCTGTGTGACACCTGTCCAGGCCCTTCTGGCTTTCACAGTCTCTGCTGATAAGTAAGGTATAACTCTGATAGGGTTACTTTTATATGTGATTTGGCCCCTTTCTCTTGCAGCTTTTAATATTCTTTCTCTGAACTGTACATTTAGTGTTTTGACTATTATGTGATGTGAAGATTTTCTTTTCTGATCCAATCTATTTGGAGTTCTCTAGGCTTCTTGTATATTTATGGGCATTTCTTTATTTAAGTTGAGGAAGTTTTCTTCTATGATATGTTGGAAATATTTTCTGGGCCTTGGAGCTGGAGTTCTCTCCTGTTCCTATTCCTGTTATTCTTAGGTTTGACCTTTTTACGTGTTCCAGGGAAAGTTCACCCATCAAATTAGCCACATATAATATACATTATCTTGGTATAAATCTAACCAAGCAAGTGAAAGACTCGTATAAAAAAACTTTAAGTCTTTTAAGAAAGAAATAGAAGCTGAGAAGATCTCCCATGCTCAGTAGGATTAACATAATAAAAATGGCCATCTTGCCAAAATCAATCTACAGATTCAGTGCAATTCCCATCAAAATGCCAACACAATTCTTAACAGACCATGAAAGAATAGTTCTCAACTTCACATGTTGAAACAAAATACTCTGAATAGCTAAGACAATTCTATACAATAAAAGATCTTTTGGTGGTATCTCTATCCCTAATCTCAAGCTGTACTATAGAGCAACAGTAATAAAAACAGCATGATACTGGCACAGAAAGAGAGGTATATCAGTGGAATTGAATCGAAGACCCAGAAATAAAGCAACACACCAATGGACACTTGAGTTTTTACAAAGAAGTGAAAAACATACAATGGAAAAGAGATAACATATTCAATAAATGGTGCTGATATAACTGGATGTCTACTTGTAGAAAAGGGAAAATGGACCATTATGTATTACCCTGCACAAAACTACAATCCAAATGGTTTAAAGACCTCAACACAAAACCAAAACACACTAAATCTGTTAGAAGAAACTTAGGTAAGAGCCTTGAGCTCATTGGTACATGAAACAACTTCCTGAACAGAATACCAAAAGCTCAGACTCTAAGATTAACAATTAATAAATGAGACCTCAAGGATATAGAGAAAAGGGACCACTCCTCCATTGCTTGTGGCAGTGCAAACTTGTACAATCACTTCAGATATCAAGCTTGCACTTTCTCAGAAAATTGGGAATAGTTCTACCTCAAGACCAAGCTTTACCACTGCTGGACTTATACCTGAAAGATGTGCCACCATCCAACAAGGACATTTGCTCAACTATGTTTATAGCAGTTTTATTCATAATAACCAGAATCTGGAAACAATCTATATGTCCCTTGACCAAAGAATGGATAAAGAAACTGTTATACATTTATACAATGGACTACTACTCAGCTATTAAAAACAAGGAAATATTAAAAATTTTAAGGCAAATGGATGAAACTAGAAATGATCATCCTGAATGAGGTAACCCAGACCCAGAAAGACAACATTGTATATACTCACTTATAAGTGGATATTAGCCATATGATACAGGATAACCACACTAGAATACATAGACATAAAAAAGCTAAATAACAAGGAGGACCCTAGAGAAAATGATAAATTCTCATTCAGAAGGACAAATAGAATAATCACTAGAAGCTGTTGAAGAGAAAGTATGGGAAGGGAGTGTACCATAGAGGTCCTCTGAAAGACTCCACACAGGCAAGGATTGAGGCAGAGACTGAGACTCACAGCCAAACTTTGGGATGGACTGAGGAGAGTCTAATGGAAGAGTTGGGGGAAAGAAGCACCTGGAGGGGACAGGAGCTCCACAAGGAAACCAATGGAGCCAACAAATACAGGTGGGGGAGGGAAGGCTGCAGAGACTGGTGCACCAACCAAGGACCATGCATGGCGAGGACCTAGACCCTCTGCTCAGATGTAGTAGATAGATAGCTCCCTCTCCATGTCGGTCCCACAATATGGGAAGTATGAGGTGCCTCTGACATGGACTCTGATACCCACAAGTTCATCACTTCCCCTGGCAGTGCAGCCTTGCCAGACCACAGAGGAAGAGGATGCAGGCAGTCCAGATGAGACTTGATAGAGTGATGTCAGATGATAGGGGAGGAGGGCTCCCCTTTCTGAGTACTGGAGGAGTGGGGGAGGGAGGGGGAGGGAGTAAGAGTGGGGGAGGGAGGGTGGCACTTGGAGGCGACGAGGGAAGGGGCTACACTCAAGATGTAAAGTGAACATATTAAAAATAAAATAAAATTTTAAAAAGAAAAAAGTAAAAATGCCTTCATTCTCTAAATGAATTATTAGAGTACCCTGTATGAACGTTTTTTTAAAACAAAACTAGTTTATTCTACTTACATTCACATGCTTATATATTGCTAATGACTTATGTGAATTGTCAGATGCCTACTGTGCATAACATGAGACATAGGGACAAGAACATAAAAGCAGTGTATAGCTCAACAACCCAAATCCTCACAAACTTATTAAATAATTTTTAGAAGTCTAGCGAAAATCTGCATGTTGGCTAATTAAGCTTTTCTAATAAATTAATGTTCCTTAAAAAAACCACCCAGCAGTATGTGTAGCACTAGAGTTAAACATAGATTGTTTAAAAACTGTAGGAACCAGAACAAGGCTTACAAGCTCTGAATGTAGGCAGCTCCTAGGGAATTAGAGGGTTAGAGCACTTACATCCCTTTTGTTTCCCAGCACCCACACTGGAAGTCTCATGACCACCCATAGCTCCAGCTTCTATGAACTGAAGCTCTTCTCTGGGTCTTTATGCACGTTCATCTAAACACACACATACACACCTCCTGTAGCCAGGTGGGACTGCCAGTTGAGGGAGTGGAACACCAACCCACACATAAAACCTTCTACTCAAAATTTGTCTGCCTACAAGAAGTGTAGGGACAAACATGGAGCAGAGTTTGAGGTGATGACAGACCAATGACTGGCCCAACTTGAGACCCACCCCACGGGAGAAAGCCAAATCCCTGACACTATTAATGATACTCGGCTGTGATTGTAGACAGAAGACTAGCATAAATGCCTTCTGAGAGGCTACATCCTGCAGCTGGTGGAAGCAGGTATGGAGATACACAGACAAATAATAGGCCAATCTTGAGAACTTTTGTAGAAGAGTGGAGGGTGGGGGAGAATTGAGGGGGCCAGAAAGGGTCAATGACACCACAGGAAATCCTACAAAGTAAATTAACCTGGGCCCATGGAGGCTCACAGAGACTGAAGCACCAACCAAAATGCTTGCTTGGGCATGACCTAGATCTCCTACACATATGTAAGAAGATACCCAGCTTGGTCATAAGGTGGGTCCCCTATCAATGGGAGCATGAACTATTTCTGACTCTGTTGCCTGCCTTTGGGTCCCTTTTACCTAGCTGGGCAATCTTTTCTGGCCTCAGTGGGAAAAGACACAGTTAGTCCTGCTATGAGTTGAGGTGCCAGGATGGGTTGCTACCCCTTAGGGGCCTCTCTTCTGAGAAGGAGAAGAAGGGGGAATAGTGGGAGAGGAGCATGGGGACAGGACTGGGAGGAGTTTGGGGGCTGGGATTAGGCTGCAAAGTGATTAAATTAGCATTTTTTTAAATTCTGGGAAATTTAAAGGTGTGTGTGTGTGTGTGTGTGTGTGTGTGTGTGTGTGTGTGTGTGTGTATGTGTCCTTTCTATACATATAGCAGAGAACCACTTAAGGAATGAATTGGTTGTATTGGTTCTCAATGTACTATGACATATGACAAAAACAAGACATGAAGTATTTGGGGATTTTTTCCTGTTGCTGAAATAATATATTCTCATCAAGAGCAATTTGGGAGGAATGGGATTGTTTCAGTGTATAGGTTTGTGCTGATGAGGTTTCTGATCAACTTGGCACAAGCTAAGGTCATCTGAGAAGATGAAAAACTCAGTTACAAAGAAAATGACTTTGTCACACTGGCATGTAAGCAAGGCTGTGAGGCATTTTCTTGATTAATGACTGATGTGCGAAGGACCAGCCACTTCTGTGGTACAATCCTTGGTCAAATAGTCCTGGAGAAGAAAGAGTTTGAGAGCCAGAAGATGGGAAGAAGGGCTATGGAATTGCAAATAGTGATTGTGAACTCCTAAGGGCTTCCTCTACGGGCATTGGACCTCTTCAAGTTGGTCCTACTCAACAGTGGCCGATGGGTGGGCAGGGTTGGTGGAGTCCTATCACTGACTATTGAACTATTTAGGAACTAATTGATGCTATGATGAGCATATGTATAACATCCAGTTGTGTACCCACTGGAGAATCCATCCAATTTTTATGGATAACGCCATGCTCACACAGAAGGCTCTAGTTAAACAATACAAAACACAAAACAAAACCACAAGTAGTGAATACGGGAAAGAGATTTGGAGAGAAGAGGCAAGGATTTCAAGAACAGATGGGAAAAAAGAGAGTTGAAAGAGAATAAGAAAAATACATTGTATACAAGAAGAAAAATTAAGAATAAGTTATTAATAAAAAATAAATATTTTCACCTATCATAACAGTTGATATATATGTATATATGCACACACATATATACACATACACACGTACACACACACAAGGGATATTTATGCCTGTGATATTTGCTTTTTAATAAAAACAAAACAAAGTGTTGCAATGTAAATTTGTTGTCTTATAACGGTGATCATTCCTTGGCACACTGATCCCTTCAGACATTTGTCTCTAGTTTGTGGCATCGCAATAAATAATATGAATATAATTGTGGATAAATGGAAAGAAACCAGATATCCAAAGGACAAAGATCTTATACCATATTTTATTTCTTGTGTTCATCTTGATGGCTGTGCAGATGCATGAATAATAAAAGTAAAAAGAGCAGAATTGCTTCCAATACATATTTTCATCAGAAAAAGCCTGACATTCAAAACATCTGTACAAGTAGGGAAACACCAAATGCCAATATGACTCAGCACACATACATGCATGCATGTAGGAGTAGGTGCAGCACTTACAATTTCTATATATACATGGGAGAGATTGATTGTCCTGTTTCTACATTTGAGCACTGTGCCATGTGGTGCAGTAGGGGCAGTACAGGAGAGGGAGTACTAGGTGTGCAACAGAGGGAGGGCAGAGATGTCCAGCCCCGTATCACCCTCTGCCTAATCCTAACCTCTAAGGTACATGCTATGCTTTGCCTCTGCATTCTCCGCCCTTCAGTGGGCTGTTTTATTTCTGCTTTCCTTCCGTGCTTCTATGTTTTATTAAGGGCTTATTTCCTTTTAATGCAGAAAGTGAATAAAAAGAAATTCACATTACCCAGTTCTTGCTACCTTCTAATGACTTCCAGACGTTCATTCACCAAACCCACAATCAATCAATGAGTCAATCAATCAATCAATGTCACAGTATCCCCATGGCGAAAGTTTCTTAGGGATAGATTAGGGGATAGATATTTTCTGAAATAAAGAGTTTTGAAGAGGCAACAAAGTAATGTTTTCTCTGCCTTAACAATCCTTATAAGAGCCTCACATTTGACCATGTCTCCTGGAGGGGGAGACCTGGTGGCACTCAGAGGAAGGACAGCAGTTTGCCAAGAAGAGACTTGATACCCTATGAGCATATACAGGGAGGGGGAGGTAATCCCCCTCAGGAACAGTCATAGGGGAGGGGAGTAATGGGAAAATGGGGGGAGAGGGAAGAATGGGAGGATACAAGGGATGGGATAACCATTGAGATGTAACAAGAATAAATGTTTTAAAAAAGAGTAAAAACTCAAGGTAGGAAATTACTTTCCAATTATGGCTTCCTTACTCAAAAGTAGTCACAGTAGATTGAAATGGACCTACTTTGCAACACTCATTCTCTTGTTTTCAAAGCTCCTTAAAATAAAGCTCTGAATATGGAAAGTAAATAAGTAGGATCAAGAATAATTTTGTGCTATAGGGAAAATCAATGACTTTATTTTCAGAATATTTAGAATTAACTCATTTCATCTTCACTCCAAATGTTCATAAGTGATAATTAATTTTCTGACTAATATATATTATAGGCTCTAGTGAAGAAAAAGTTTATTCACATCTACTTTATATTATTTTTATTTTCTGATAGTTGAATAACCTTGCAATTTAGTTTTATTGTCATTTTTTTTGCATGATTATTTTGCCTAACCATAATGTGGTCATCTTCTTGTCTTTGGGCTTGATATTTTTCTTCACTGAATTTATCTTTTTGCTCATTAAAATATTTTTTGCAAAACAGTAGATAAGTTATATTTTCATGTCTATGACCAGAACAACCATCAAGATAAAAAGTAATCCCTTAAGAATTACCAAACAAGTTCCTTTTTCCAGAGTACCCAGTTTCTTTCTATGAAATTCTTTTAAACTTCAGTGGAAAAGTCTAGGCAATCATGTAGGTTAATTTTCTCAGTTTATCTTTTTCTTTTCACAATGGTTTTTAGTTCAAATACATTTGATGCCATGTCTCTTTATTTTTCTAATTTATAGTTCAGTGAACAAATATCATGGAAAAAAATTCACCAACATATTTCAACACTTACTAGATAATTGTGACTTCTAGCAGTTATGTTGGTAAAAGTCAAGCCTGTAAGGGAGCCTATCACTGTGTACATTATAAAGCATAAGCAACGTCAGCCGAACTCGCTTCCACTGTACAAGTACCATTAGCCAAATGGCTTAGCATAACTGCACAAAACGTACTAGCGGAGCCAAATGTGTGTCCATGAAGTTCCTGTTTACCAATAAGAAGCATGAAAACACTGGAAGAAATGATACACTCTTTGAAAGGAGTGGCAATTCTAGTTGCCCTAGGAATAGAATTAGAACATCAAGTATCTCAGAGAGTCAATGTGACGAAGCGCAATGATCACATGATACGCTCAAGACGGATTTAAAAGAATGATTATGTTTTAAGAAAACAAAAATGTCAATGGGCTCCACATTTTAAAGATCTTGCTAGTTGGATGTAGAGTTACTACCTGGTTGGATGTAAGGCTATGCTAAATGGTCTCATATTAACAACATTTAATCCAGAACTTGTGTACGTATGAAATGCACACATATCAAGAATTACCCTTGATTAATTAAATAAAGAAAGAATTATGAATTCATTAGAAGATGATCTAAATCATACTGACGCCTACTCAGAATGAGATGACTTTGTTTCATGGGATACAGCCGCATCGTGTTTTCATGAAAGACACCACATTAACATTGTGTAGTGACAATTCAGAAGTGGGTAAAAGGCTGAAACATAGGCCACAGAGAACTATTCTCAGTTTGTACTGTTTGGAGGCTTCTGACATCTTCATAATCCACATTAAAGGCCTTTGCAAATTCCCCTGCATTCAGAGACACACTCAAGTCCTTCTGAACATGAGAACTAAAGAAAGTTTTTTTTTTTTTTTTTTTTTTTTTATTTAAACTAAGTTCACTAAGGTCCTTAGATCTCCAGTACTCATCAGGGGACTTCAGGGTTGAAATCACAAGGCACCACACTTTATAAAGCTGTGCCTGAGGACAAGGATGAAGGGCCAAAACTCATTTTTTGGTTCTTGGAATCTTGATGTATGTACCCCAAAGTACAGAAGGAACTTAAACTGAGATGCAGAGGAGCCACGCCCACCATATCTTCATTGTAAATCTCCAGTTGTCTGTATTTCACACAACAAACTACGGTGAAATTGGAGAGTTTATTTTATTTAATGTTAATCAAAAACTTCTAAAATTAAGTAAAATGAATGCTTGTATAATCTCCACATGATCTTTACATTAATATGCACATTTAAAGGTATGATACAGTGAATACTATAGACTCACATTGCACATAGATGTGGGCAGGGGGGAAAGAGCAAAGGAAGGTGGAAGGAGGCAGGCAGTGGGGTGGGGAGGGAAGGAGGGAGGGAGGGAGCTAAGGCAGGACTAGGCAATGCTGAAGTCCTCAGGTTTTTGGAGAGTTGACAATAGTCTCATTTGTCGTATCAGCTGAGATCATTTCACTTTAAACCATACCCCTGAAAATTATGACAATTTAGATGAATGCTGATTTATTTTATGTGTATATACTTGTGTGCTTACGTGTTTTCTACATTTGGCAGCTGCATTCAGAAACTGGCTGATGTTAGAAGACAGCATTGGATGCCCTGAAACTAGAGTTACAAGCAGTTACAAGCTGCTGTTTGGGTGCTGGTAATTGAGCCTGGTGCTTCTGCAAAGAGCAGTAAGTGCTCTGAAACTTTGAGCCCCCCTAAAGCCTTCTTATATGCAAGTTTTAAGTATTAAATTGAGCTCTAATTTTTATTTTGCTTGAGGTCAGAATTTTTTATTTTTCTAGAACATAATACCTAATTTAAAGCTTAAAATAGATTTTCATGGCCCATTGCTATTGTTCCATTCGTGTCTCCTGCGTGTGGCTTCCATACCTGCTTTTTGAAATCTTGTTATATTTTCACAATGCACTCCAAAACCCAATTACAAATGTAAATTATGATTACCACATCCATTACTGTTAAGGACCTTGCAGCACTGTAATGCTGGGTCACACTCTGAAACCAGCAACTGCATTGAAACATGGAAGATTTAGAAAGGGCCAGAGCTAAAAAATCACACTGCCCACTCCAGGGCGAACATGTATCCATGTCAATTGTAAGTCACTTAGTATTATATCCTGACAATTTCGAATCCTGTGCCTACCTGCCACATCCAACTCTTACTCTGTCTTGTTTCACCATGGCAGCTGCTTAATTATTCATTTACTTAAGTAATCTAAATGGTGACTTTTATTTCCTGGGGGCTAAGCACAGATCATAAATGATATTTAGATTACCTTTTTTGACTTGTACACCAAACACATTCAGTTAAAATCCGCTGGGGGCAAATGCTGTTTAAAATTCTTTATGAAACTCAGTATTCTGTTCTTTTTTTTAAGCAGTGTGGACTGCTTTTTTATGTGTGTTTCAAAGTGTCATTTATACTATTCCTCATGGAGTCCCTTTGGTTTGTCACAGGATAGTAGAACTAAACTGTCAGAAAAATGCAAAGTCACCCAGTGGGATTATATTTAGAGGCATAGCAACATGACTATTATGGAGCAATTCTACCGTGATTTTTAGTCTTACTGATGAGCTATAATCTGTCTACAGCGCAGTGAAGGCTATAGTTTATTGGTTTGAAATGAAGTTAAATTTAGACAAGTTCTCTAAGAGGTGATTTCTACTCATTTTCAATCTAGCTCTAATCAGAACTGTCTAATCTTTGGACCAAGAGAGCACTGCTTAAGTAAATTTTCTTATCACTGAAATGAGGCTAACCCCTTCAGATTTCTCAACAAAAGTCCCTTTAGAAGAAGCAGTTTGACAAAAGCCCATGGAGGTAGAAACTTGTGGAATTCTCTGCTAAAGGCATGTCTGGCCAGATATTACAATCCAAACAACCATGATTCCACACAAACGCTCAGCTAAAAATACTCTATGTTGGTCTTTTACATATTGAATAATTCTACCATAACCAACATATTCCGTTACAGAACTTTACATGATCATCTTAATTACTGCATTTACTTCCTGTAATTGGTTGAGAAAATGTCAGTGAGGCCATAACAGGAGTCCTTCACAAACCACCTGACCCATGCAGCCATAGGAAGAAAGAAATTATTTTAGTGTGCTGGGCGTTCATTTGCCTTCAGTACGGTGCTCACGGCTAGGAAGAGTAGAGTGCACGTGGGATTTTGAATGCACAGAGAAGACCCTCATTTGTTACTGTGGCATGCTTTCTTGGAACTTAATCATTGTTTAGCTGCTTCTTGGTCATCCAAAATCAAGGTGATAAGTGATAGTTTTCTACTAACTCCAATTTTAAAAACAGTTACACGATGCTCTGTATTAGTACACAGTGTCCCATTGTTAGGTGGTTCATAGGGATTAATGTCCAAAAGGAGGGATCGTATGTACCAACCTAAAGGAACATGACCTGTCATGCAAAAACTTACAGAGACTTTATAAAACAAATTAGCAATAAGAAAATATTACAGATTCAGGCAACTTGAGATCATGAGTTATGCTTTTCAATGTGCAGTTAGGAGGCGAGTTGCAAATAATAATAATAATAATAATAATAATAATAATAATAATAATAATAATAATAATAATGAGGGAAAACGTGAGCAAAACTTTGGTGAGGAATCAGGAATACTGGAGTAAAAAAACAAAACAAAAACAAAACACCCAAGACAAGAGCAACAACTAAGCCCCATCACCAGTGTTCTTAAGACCTGGAAAATGCTGATCTTGCCCAGAGATCTCCTGACTTTTAAGCTGTTAAGGGAAAGCTTTGTGATAAGTGTGAAGTCAGACAGAAGACTGTAATTCTCGTAACTAATGCTTACCTCAATTGTTCAGTATTATTCATCGGTGTAGGCTGTGGTTTACACTGTCACTTTAAAAGCAGTTCTGAAGAGAGTTGCTTGGTGGTTTATGGAAGGAGACACAGGCAGCTGCCCCTGGTTAGATAAGAAACTAGAAGCTAAGTCAACCTTAGAAACCAGATAGTCAGACTCCTGGGTCTTAGTTTTTCACCCACACTCCCACTTAATAGATCCGCTGTAGCTTTTACCAGCTCAAACCCTGTTATTGGATCCATGAATGAAAGCTTTGGAGGGCGCTATCAACGTTACACGTTTATCTTTCATCTCGAAATCTCACGAAGCTTTATTAAACCGTTCAGAAAGGAAGTGTTATTGTTCCCATGTTCCTCTCCCTCCCCAAAAGGGAGCTCAAGTGGATTTACCAGGCGGCTAAAAGGGAGTAGGAAGAGGCTAAGTTTAACTCAGGGGAAGAAATGTTCCCCCATGAACACAGACCCTTTTGTAATGTCAGCAGTAAAATGTCTCCTTGTCACAGGACTTATTTCTTGTGAAGTCTTGCAAACAAATTTAGAAAATAAGAGGAAATTCACAGCAGAAACCATGTTTGCCATGCTCAGAACCACCGAGGGACTCGCCGTTCCTTGAAAGGCTGTGCTATTAAAGAGTTAGGCTGTCTCAGGCTGGATGATAACTACGTTAATGAAGCACTGTATTGGATGGGAAGTGTGGACAGCGATTCAGACTGATCTTTAAGATACATTGAAATGCGGTCATTTTGTATTGGGGGGGGTCAGCGTGTAGATGAAATCTATTATGTTTCTGTCAGGTGGCAGAATGATGGCTTTTTAAGTTTACCTTCAGAGAAAGTGAAAACATGTACATACTAGTGGCTTCAATTATTTACAATTATTTTGTGTGCCCACTCTTTAGGGAACTTGCATACAGACACTTTTAACTGGCCCACTTAAAGAAATGTATCATTAAGTCACCACTGACAGGACACTTCCTGTCTGCAAAACTGACCACAAAACTGTGACCCAGTCTCTATATTGATACAACCTGTTATCTCCAGCATCTTGTAATGATATTTTAGCTCAGCATTTATAGAGACCAGCAAAGAACAGAGAAGTGTTCTTATCTGAAAGTTTAACTTATCAAATCTTGCCTGTCTAGAAATTAGCCTGGGAACCTATGAGCAGTGAAGCATGCCCCATACCATTTCCTGTTGAAGTACCCCTTCCCATTTTTAATAATGCGAGCACTGAGACATTTCTGTCAGTTTAGAATTCTCAAAGAAGCCCAACCCAGAGTTTTATGAGGATACAGTAACTGGTTTACTAAATGACCCTAACAATACACGTAACTTTACTCAGAGGCATTTTTAGCAAAAATAAAATTAACGGTTTTCCTCCATGAAAAAAAAATTTACTGATTTCCACCCCCCCCCCCAACAAACACACAAGCGCCAGTCTTTGTTTTAAATATGTATTTTAAGTTATATATGAGGTATGAAAATTGGGGGTCAACAAGCCTAATTCACTTTCTTGGTGATTGATGATGTGAACAGAGAAAGGACGTGGCCACATGGAGGACAGAAGCTTTCCTCCTGCTTCGCTCTAAGACTGTCCACGCCCACAGACGCAGCGCAACTGGTCAGCCCAGTTAGTAAGTTCCCTGACACTCAAGTCATTTTATTGCACGATATTACTTGGCAACCTACAACACTTGAGCCTGAACACAATTTCAGCCACTCCTGTCTCAGCTTTGCAAGCAGCTGTTTCTCTTGTTCAGAGTCCCCACCCTGTTGCTCCTAAACTCTCCAGTTGCTGCGGACTTCTGCCAGCATGCCAGGATGCTGTCATGTTCCACTTCTGCTTAGCTATCGCTCTGCACGTTTAGTGACGTCATCAGCAAGACAGTGGTGCGATTTTTGGTTCCTACAAACTACATGAGTAGGGCCTCCCTTCCCTCAGTTCTCTCTGTATCCTACAGCTGCAACTCGGATGACTCACCCCACATAAAAAGCTTTTACCCTTTAACCCCAGACCTCCAACAACATAGCATGCGGGCACGAAGTGACACGCTCTCTGGCTACTACTTGTTACAGCATTGCCCACCAAGCCTGTGTCCCCTCTGCATGGAGACACTCCACAGAAGATACTTTTCACTTTCTCATTAAACTTCACTTTCCCAAGCTGAGATTAATAGGTAATTTCTTTAATGTTACATTCCTAGAAGATTTGGGCTATAAAACATAATCCTGTGGAAGCCAACCAAACATATAAAAGTTGACTAAATAAAATCATAAGCTAAAATAATTCATAAATTTGGCCAAGAAAAAAACCGAAGCACTAACACATTGGGATGAAAAGAAATCAATAAATATTTTAATGACAAATGGGACAAAACCCCTATAATTTAATTATTTTTGGTGTGTGTACACTCTGTTTTTAGATTTCCTACTCCTCACTGAACCTGGAGCTCACATATGGGCTTGCATAGCAGGCCAGCTAGTCACAAAGATGCTCCTGTCTTTGTCTCATGCCCAGCTTTGGGATTACAGGTGTGCATCACTAAACAACGCCTTTCAATAAGTAATGAGGATTCAAGCTGAGCCCTTCATGGTAGCACAGCAAACACTTTACCCATCAAGCAACTTTTCCAGCCCAGAAACACACAATGTTTGAGACAGGTACATGGCCATGGAAGAGCTCGGTTGACTCCTAAAAGTAACTACATTAATTTAGAAGCAACAAGTGACCACACCAAACTTAAGTTTATTTTAAATTTAAGTTAATTTAAGATTAATTAAGTTAATTTAACATTCCTAAAATAGACTGAGTAATTTGTCTATAAATGTTTCTAAAGTTGAGGCATTTTTTTCTTCTCATGCATGTTCATGTGTGTGTGTCTGTGTGTGTGTGTGTGTGTGTGTGTGTGTGTGTGTGTGTGTGTTTCATGAGGATGTGCTGTATGTGAGGCTGCCAGGCACAGGAACACTGTCCAATTCATTTGAGACAAATTCTCTCACTGGTGTGAAACTGGGCAGTGAAACCCAGGGATGGTCTTTTGCCTGCCTTCCACGGACTGGTATTAAAGTGTGTTTACTATTTATAGTATGTTTTTTGCTTGTGTTCTGGCTTAGGGCACAGGTCTCTCCAAACATTTAAGTATCAGTGGAGATTGGTCTTTTTATTCAATGAGAGAGAAAACAGAAGATAAACTTTTTTCAAAATTTCACTCTTCTTTGGCCCATTCTCCTCGCTCTTTAAATATTGACATCTGAACCTTCTTTAAAAGAAGCTATCATATTTCTAAACTTGCTAAGTGTACATCATTCTAGAGGCAATCCTTATTTCCTCGTGTATAGATCCTTCAATGGAGCAGTGTTCTGTGTGAATAGCCTGGCCCTGGATCCTTAGCATTATCAGAAAGGGTGGCCTGAGCCTCAGTCCTGGGGGACAGCCTCACTCAGTCTCTGGGATGTCTGATGCTTTCCTGGGCTTCATGACCATGCTTTTTTCAGCTTCCTTTTCTCCTCTGAGGTCTATAGATCAAAAGTTTCATATAAAATTGTAAACATGAGGTTAAGAGATTCTCTCTCTCTCTCTCTCTCTCTCTCTCTATATATATATATATATATATATATATACAGTTATTGCAGGCTACACAGTCTTTGCTTGTTTATTGGTGTTTGTGTCTCTCTCTGTGTGTGTATGTTTATGTGTGTGTATGTGTGTCTGTGTGTCGTGTGTCTGTGTGTCTGTGACTGCTTCACTATGTACCTCAGGCTAGCATCATGCTGCTTTTCTGATCTTCTGCCTCACAAAGGCTGGCACTCTGGGCCCCACACCTGGGTCTGAATACAAGTCTTTTAACAGCCATAGGCCTTTACTCACCTTGGTGGGTGAATTCCTAGATCATGTGTCGAGATCAAATTGGTAGATACACAGTTATCTTTGGAAGCATGTATTGCATTACAAAATGGCTGGATCATTTTCCACGCTGATCAGATATGAGTGCCTTCTCCATCCCACCAGAGCTAAGGTCAACTTTGTAGAGTCAGCTACACACACAATAGATATGCACTAATGTATTATTACATAGATTTCTTTAATGACCAATGTTACGAGGCATTTTTTTATACGAATATATTCTTTCCAGCTATCCTTTTGCCACGTTTCAGCAATAGCGTTAGTCTATAATTTAGAGAATTGACGATTGCTTTCCTGTTTTGAGTTCTGAGAGGTTTTTATTTCTATGATTTAAATTCAGACCCTGCATTGGGTAGCCCTTTTGTCAATATTTTCTTTGTGTTCAGACTTGTATATCAATTCTCTTAACGTGACTTTAAATAAACAAAAGCTCTTTATTTGTGGATCTTTCGATTACTTTCATGGAAGCAATTTATTTATCAATTTATTCTTGTTAATTAAGACCATGGCATTTTATTACTATGCAGCTCTGGAAGGCTTAGAACTCCCTGCGCTGGCCTCACACTCTGTTGCCAATTTGCCCAGCTAAGGATCGGGAGCTCTCTGAGGCAGGAGAAAATTGTGCATGGCACAGCACGCTCACTGTTTAATTTGCCTGTGAGTTAGGTGCAGTACAAGGCACCGCGGATGCAGCAAATGGACCCATGGTGGTGCTGTGGGTCCCATCAGTCTTAGCATTGACTCTGTGTGCACCTGATGCTTATGTAGTTCTCTCCCTAACTGCGTTTCAGATCTACCTTTCTAATCTGCCTCAAGCTTTCTGGAGTGGACTGAACCATCCAAGCCTCCAAACCAACAAGAATACAGATTACTGGATGTGAGTGAAAGGACCTGGGGTCAGAAGGCAACAGGCACAGAAAAATGAAGTAGAAAAGACTGAATAACACTGCAGCTGGCAGAAAACAATGCAATCTTTGTAGCCAGTTTTGAAAATTCCCATTAGTTGCCATGTTAAAAAACTAGTAAAAAGACATTCAGAATTTTAGACTCATCAAGATAGGGAATATGTTTTCTTCAAGGTTGCCAAATGCAAATAGCCAAAACATTATGACTGTAACATTAATATAATTCCTGATTGTTTCATCGTTCTTCTTACTGTATATAGTTTATTTTATATATGTAATGATATAAATGTACATGAAAAAATGAAAAAAAATTACAAAGAAAAGGGAGAAAGAAAAAACTAGTAAGAAGGCTGACTTCTATTTTTCATATGTATATTTTCTTTTAATTTTCTTTTTCTGTTTGATATCCTTTACAAACACATTTCAAAATGATGTGATTTATATAATAATAACAACCTGATAACTTAAATAAATAATAAAATGATTTATCCATTCACTTGCCATGTGTGTCTATGTATAGGTATGTGTAAAAATGCTGGCCATGTGGATGGACCAATGTGTGGAGGCCAGAAGCCAACCTGGTTTGTTATTGCTCATAAGGGACCCAAATTACTTTTGGGGGACATGTTTCCATTAGGACCCGAAGCTTGCTGAATTGGCTATTCTGGCTGGCCAATGAGTCTCAGGAACACGCCTATGCCATTTCCCCATCAGAGGTAAAATCAGTGGGTGCCACCATACCCTGCATTTTTATGTGGGTTCTGAGATGCATCCATATCCTCCTGCCTGCAAGTAGGCTTTTTAATAACTGATATGCCTTCTCAGCTGTATCTCATATATTTTTAAAAACAGCCTCTGTGATAAGTGCCTGTGAGACACAGTGCTGACAATCATATTTATTATTCAGTGTTTGGGATTTTACATTTTGGAAATTATTTCTTCTTCTTGACATTTCTCCCCTTCTTTCCTACAAAACATACCCAAAAGTGATGAATCAAAAGCTAGAAATATCTTGCAAGAGAAAGAGAAAAGTGTGACAGTTGGCAAGATAAGAATTAAGAAGTAGAGGGCAGGAAGTAATCACCAGCACACACTTGAGGTGGAAACTATAAAATAATTTCACCAAATTAAAATGTATAGCTATGTAACAAATATTAATAAGTCAGATAAAATAATGAATTTTAAATAATTCTCATAGTTTTGTGTCAATAATGAAATATTTATAAGAAATTGCCATTAAAGTCCTGTTCAACATGTTAAACATGGTTTTGATAATTGTTGATATCTATTTCAACATTTCCAGAGGAGTAAACTCAACTGCTAGCTCTCCCGGCATCACTGGGGAACCACGCCACGAGGCTCAGGATGTTGTAGCCACCCCTAGGGACATGCTTTGAGTCTGGCAGGAACATTAGCTGATCATACAACTTCAGCCTGACAGCTACAGATTTTTAACAGAGGGGAAAGGGGAGAGCTAATGGGCATGAATAAGCTTAAAAGCAAGGGGCTTATCAGCTGCTGTAAACAGCTGACTCCTGAGAGCTAATAGAGGTACTTCTAAAAATGTAAAAAGCCAATAGCTACCTTTTCAGGCAGCTAATAATTTCAATCTGGTCCTCCTCATTTGTCTCTTCTCCAGCCCCTGGCCTGTCTGTCTTCTTCTTCACTATCTTTTCCTCTGGAAAAATATTATCCTCAGCATTGATTAACATGAAAATAGTCTTCTTACATAATACATTCCTCTTTGTCAAAAGAATAACACATTATCTAATTTCATGAAAAGATAACTCAAAAGATGAATGAAGCAAATCAAATTATTAACATGACTATAATATTTGTTACCATTTTCTAGTTTTCTAACAGGAACACACAGGATATTGTTTGGCATTGGCACATTACTGAGTGAGGACCAGAGCTATTTATCTTTGCATTGAACCTTAGGCGCATAACTGTTTATGTATATATTTCAAAGGGCTTGCAAATACAATTATCTGTTTTGCCTCACAAATATTTCAAAGTATTCTCGTATTGCATTTATGCATGGAGGGTTCTAACTGAGCATTTTGTAGAACAGATTTGCTTTGAACTGACAATGGTTCAAGTAGCACAGCAAAGTCCTGTTTACTTTTACCAGAGGGTGGGAAATATATTTAATTATATCGGCCACCTTTTGAAAGATGAGAACAGAGAGGGAAGACACACTGTTAGGAGACTGTGAGGGAAGGCATCTTCAGTGCACACCCTGATAAGGCAGGGCTGTTTGAAATGCATGACTGGCATCTCTCACACTGAGAAGCGACATTCTCTCACCATGGTTTCTCTGATCTTGGTGGGAGTTAAGAAGGCATCAGGATTAATTTTTCTCCTTCTCAAGATGCACAACATCATTTACCAGGATAATGAGACATTTAACACACTGCCGTGCTCCAGCGATCCCACTGCCCACCAGGGACGTCCTTGGCGTGGCACTCCGCACTACTGCATAGGGCGACTGAGCCCAGGACAGTGGGGAGGACCTACAATCTCATGTGACAAGTTGGTGAATCATGGAATATGTCAGTGAATACTAATCTCTGAGTATGTTTATATGTAATATGATAATAACATATAATTATATTAAAAATAAACATATATTATATGTAAGCTTATTATGTATAAGACAAATATTAAATATAGAATCTCTTTCAGAATATTTGTCCACTGTGTATGAAGCCCTGGCTTCAGTGTCTAATATGTAGAAACAAAAAGGATATTTTCATGTAGAGAAATAGGCATACAGACACATTTGAAGCTGAACAGCATGAGGTTTGAATGCAGGTATGGGATTCTAAACCCAGTTCCAATATTTCTATGCCACAGAAAATTTCTCTTAGCCCTAAAGTTTTCATTCACTTCATCAAGTGAGAAATAAAGTTCCACAATGAAAATTTCTTGTTTCAAAAGAGTTCGTAATCACCCTGAGTTAAAATAGGCCTGTGGAGGATTTTTTGTTGCTGTTGTTAGATAGTATCCCGGATTTTGTTTTAGAAGTTATTGTTAAATAGCTGTAATTTTTTAAATCAGCTTTTCTACAGGACAACTAAGATAGATTTCCTAGTATGGATGCCATAGCTTTATGCCAGTCTTACACGTTTGACTGGGCTTGATTTGTCTAATGTGAGCGCTTTCAACTCAGAGACAGCATCTCTGATTCTTGAACGTCTTTACTCTGTTCGGTGGATCTAGTTTAGACTTACTACTAGTTTAGCTAGAATTTCCTAGTTTTGGTGAGGCCTAAAATTTGCTTCCATCTCAAAAAATTGTGGTAATCACTGCTTAGTACGATATGGTAAGCACCAACAGCTCCTACTCCTGGAGATCAAATTATGGTGGTTCCGACTTTCTACAAAGCTACGTCTGCATGTACTGTTGTGGCAGACCCCCACATACAAACCAACAATTCTCCAAGATGACATCGTTGTATAATTCCTTTTCCACATACACAGGTGACCTGGTTTGCTTGATGGGTCACATTAGGCAAGATTTGTCCAACTGGGACAAGATTTCCTAGAAGGCTTGATGTCACTACCAATAATGTTGGGAAAATCACCATGACAAAGAAGTGAATTGACTTGGGTTTCTGGGGGACACTTTGGGAGCTAATGAGGGTGTGTAACGACAGACAGCAAAAAGGCTATTCTGCAGCCGTAAGTAGTCAATCTCTTCCAAAAGAGAGCAGTCCCCAGAGGAAGACCACTTCCAGACATATCTCAACATAATGCTGTGCAGTCACTGGCTTGACGTATGTTGAAAGACCATGTGCCAAAGATATTGAGTGTGTGATATTCACAGGCACAGGGTTAAGGAAAACCCGATACTGGACTCTAAACACATCATCAAAATTCTCCCTTTGTCATGCATGTATTCACGGCTGTATTATGACCGGATGGTGAAAGAATCTAATTCGTGTTTTGCTGTAAACTGAATTTTTTTTCCACTCTAGGAACTATAGAAACGTAAGCTGGCTGGATATCCACTGAGCAGAGAAGAATACTTCCAACTTGACTGAGAACCGAGTTCAGAGATAAGGTCTCAAATCAAGTTCTCAGCCCTTGAAGATCAGGAGGTTATAAATAGAGAGTTAATGAAATAAAACCAGAGGCTAGGCTAAAAAGTGTGATGAATATTCATGTCATTTCTGAGAATGAGCAGAGATTTTTCTGGGAATTTGGGCACCTACTCTTTCTATCCTCTCTCTCTCTCTCTCTCTCTCTCTCTCTCTCTCTCTCTCTCTCTTTCAGGCCTGTTGTTACCATGCCAACTTTCAACTGTCAAGGCAGTGGGGGAGGATAGTGTTTAGCACATAGGTGGGATTACAGTGATATCAAAGGTTGCCTGGAACCACTGTGGCAGCAGTCATTTGTCTAACCAGATCCAGCAAGCCAATATGAAGATGTATTGTCGCTACACAGACGTCTTGACCCCAGAGTTAAACAGTGGCAAGGGGATCAGAATGGCAGTTATCCAGGTAGCTCTCAGATAACTGGATGGTGGGAGTGTAAGCCTGTGCTAGGAATTTTAAGTTGAAGTGAGGTGATAAGAAAAAAGGTGCAACATGTTAATTTATCTTAAACAGGACTGAACCTCTAGCCTGCTTTGTCCTAAATCTATGATCTGGTACCACTAACATTTCAATTACATTAATACGACTGACTGAACCTTTTCCACTTTTACAATTTCTAGTTATTTGGGGGGAGGTTACTTTTTGGTTTCTTCATTTGTTTACTTGATTAAATGAGGAAATAGATGTGTTAAGTGTATATTCACAGGGTGATGAATTTATTTTTTACATATAGTTGTGTATTTAATATACATGTTTGTGGGCAGTGAGTTGTTCAGCTGTGCACAGGACATAGGACAAAGGTGGGTTAGGCAACAAGATGGATGCATGTTTTTCCTTCCATCATGTGGGTCTTGCATGCATGTGTGTGTGTGTGTGCATATGTGTGTGTGCACACAAATGCAACATATGCTTGTGTGGCCATGTACCACAAGTTCTAACTAATTGATTTTTCCAGTCAAACTGTACCAATGACTTTCCTGTCTCTTTTTGACTAAGCTGCTTCAACTTGGAATGATTCATAGTAAAATTTTCTCCTGATACCCTATGAGCATATAAAGGGGGAGGAAGTCCCCCTCAGTCACAGTCATAGGGGAGGGGAGTAAGAGGAAAATGAGAGGGAGGAATGGGAGGATACAAGGGATAGGATAACAACTGAGATGTAATAAGAATAAATTAATAAAATAATTTTTTTTAATTTAAAAAAAGAAAAGAAAAGAGGATTTATACAATTGGCATAAAAGGATGCTCCCTATCTCAGTACGATCAGCTTACTGTCGAGAACTCTGACTGCTCTGAAAGCCATGATACCAACAAGAACATGCATTTCTATGTGGATATTTCTGAGACTCAGGTTCCACATCTTGCGTGAGTATTATTTACAATGGCAGGAATAAATTCACATGCTGCTTACCTCAAACTCGGCAAGCTAGAGGTGATAGTCAGATGTTGAGTCTTTGAAAATAATTTCCTGGGACCGGCTTCTAATTCTATTAATTTTTATTGTGTGATCCTGGCCAACGTATGGTCTGCCTATAGTTCCCAGAAACCACCGTGAAGTTTAAATGCAATACATGGTCAGAGCAAGGCTCTCTGCCCATCATCCCTGCTGTGTGTCACCGCCAGTCCAGACAGAATCTTTTCCTCTTCAACCTGAAGTAGATCACTAAATTGTGATCCAAATAAAATACAGAGCACTGCATTGTAAAGGTTTGGTTATTAGGTATTAAGTATCGTGTTTATTTTATTTTATTTATTTACTTTTTGGCTTGGACACCACATATCCAAAGCAAGTATACAATTGAAATAGGTACATCTCAAACAGTACCACATGCGATAAAACTTAATGAAACTTCCCCAACTGAGCTTTCCCCCAACTGGGTAGCAAATGGTGATCTATAAATTATTCTGATGGTTAACTAAACTTTTGAAATGTAAAGAGGTAGCTGAGTAAGTGTAGACAGTAGCTGAATGAGAGTGTTGTCTTACATTGTTCCTTCTGATTCCTAAGAGAATTTTATTTCAGCCCCTTCTGAAAGTATGTCTTTAAATTTTAAATAATAATATCCATTATTAACTTCTAAGTAATAAAAACTCTTTTCAGATAAACAGACAAATAAACAAATAAGCAAAACACTACGCAAATATATGAGGGAAATAAATATGACTATAAGTAGTGATAGAATCCTAATACTGAAGAGATACCTATCTTAATGTTGGTAAATGTTAATGCATGTCTCATATTAGAACTGGTTTCTGTTCTTAGATTGTATCGACTCACAAGTACTGGGAATATGGACAAATACAGGGCTAACCATGAATATGTATTTTATTTAAATAAACATACAAATGTTTATATAGGCATTTCTGTGTATAAATTTATATAATACAGATTTATATATTTATATATGGTCATTACTAATAATTTATTAAAATGTAGATCAACTCATACATTAGAATACTGGATCTGTTAAATAAACTCCGAAGTTTCCATTTTATAAATCATTATTTTAATAAAAATGGTTATTAATAGAAATAATTTCCTTAAAAAGTAATACAATGTATTTTGGTAGCATCAGGAGAATACAGCTTAATTAATTCTAATATAATAACTTTTGAGGCTTGAGAATATTATTAGCAATGTATATTTTTATTAAAGAATAAAATATAATTTTTAATTTTTTAACTTAAACCTTAGGGCACCACTTTTCAGTTGCTTTTCAGAAATGAATTATAATTATCTTTATTCTAATTATTTCAGAAATTACATTTTACCTAATCTTTCTGCCTTTATAAACAATTCTAAATATGCACACAAAAGTTTTGTGTTCAGATTGATCATATTTAGACTAAAAGAGGCAAACTGCTGTCTGCTTTGGTATTGGTAATTACAAAGGGACCTGAGAGGAGTGACAACCCACTCCTAGTGAGACATTGTCCGGGTAGCAGCAGAGGGAAATGGCTACAAGAACCGCCCACCCCCACCCCCCAGACACCCATGCAGAACCAATGACTGCCAATCAACTCTCTCAGAAAAAAGAAAAGACACCAAACCAAACCATTGTCCTACTGTTTTCGGGAGTGGAGTTTCAATTACAGAAAATTTTATACTTGAGACACGTTTTTTATTATAATATTCTCCATTTAAGACCTTTGCAAAGAAAACCCATCACTCCCAAGTATAAAAGTCTTTGTCTTGATTAATAGATCCAATTTGCAGAGAAAGCAGGCTGCTTTGTCTCTGAATCGCATAGATAGGCATTTCAGGATGGACTAAATATTCAAAAATATTATCAAGAAAAAAGCAAATCTATGAGTTATATTCCTCACTATAGGAATGTGTGGCCCGTTACTTGTCATTTCTAGTATAGGCCACATTTTATTGGGATGAAGGTTTATTTAATCTCTGCCTGTATATTATTTCCACAGACAAACACACATCTTGTTTCTAAAGCGCACAGTGTGTTTCACAGATGTAGAAAACAAGGATAAAAGACAAATATCAAAGCCATATTATGTAGGAAATTAGCCACACAATCGTTTTTGCTGTTTTATTTTGGTCTAGGTATCAAACTTCTCTGAGATGCAATTTAGTCATTTATTAAATAGAGATAGTAAAATTATTTATCTGATAAGGTTTTAAATCAGGTAAAAAAAATCTCAAAAGAAATGTTTTGGGGGCCAGCCTCACCCACACAAAGATCTGAATAAATATTAGCGGCTCTGGGGGGACTGCTGCCTGCTATGGATTACGAGTTAAGAGGCACTATGCTTAATAGATTTGTTATGCTACTTTTCATCATGCTTAGAAGGTTGGATTGTCCTGTGTAAAGATTTACAGAAATGTAAACCAGGTGTCTCACACTTATTCAGCCTTCGGGGGTGGGTCATGCTTTCCTTTAATGCCTAAATACCAATAGCTCATGTCTCTTTGTATGTTATGGCAGAAAATCTAGTCTTTTTATGGGGTTTCTCTCCTCAAGTATTTCTGAGAATTCCTGAAAAATGTTTATGTACACCACAGCTTTGTATATCATAGCCTCTGCCTGCTGTTCAGACAGGCAACTGGCTCGCAAGCCCTGTAGCTCTTTTCTATATTCAGCCTTAGTTTTCTTTGTAGTAGCTTTTTTATCGAGGGAGATGGCTGCAACCTTCCTAAAGCAGCATCCCTGCTAGGCAGTTGGAATTAGGCTACTTCTAGGCATGCCCCATTAGATGCTTGCTGAACACAGATCAGAAACCCTTGCTAAATACACTCTATCTGTAGAGTTTTAAATACACTGTGAGGTTTTATAAATAGCCAGAAACTCTGGCTTGCAGGAGTAAACAACCCAGGAATTCCCTTGTTGGTCATCTGGGACAAACCCAGGAGTCTCTTGGGACTGGCTGGTATGACTCCTGGTTAAAGATCAGGTGGAGGCAAGCTGGTGCAGCTCCTCGTGCTGGGAACTACAATGGCTACAGTGTTTCTTTCTGGATACGTAGGAGAGACACAAGCGCTCAGGACTGGCCTACTCACATCCTGTTAGCACCCCAGCAGTCAAGGCAGGATCCAGGGGCCACAGGATGCTCAGCAGGCTGGCATCCTAAGAGGTGAGGGTGCACAGCCCATCTAGGCAGACATGGATAGCTGAGCCTAGGCCACACGGCAACTTTGTAGGATTAACTTTTCTGCACGGCTTCAAAAAGGCCACCCCTCCTGTTGCTTGGGGCTTCTACATTTTATGAGGACTAGGCATCATGAAGATGCGTCATTAGGGTATTCCTCATCAGAAATTACAATGGCAAAGGACAATAAATGATTTTCCAAAAGCAACAGTCTTAAAGTAGGAACTGCTAACAGTGAAGAAAGTATTTTATAATATCAATAAATGGCACACACGTACACACACACATGCACACACCTACACACACACACATGCACACACCTACACACACACCTACACACACACACATGCACACACCTACACACACACATGCACACACGTACACACACACATGCACACACCTACACACACACATACACACACACATGCACACACCTACACACACATACACACACACACATGCACACACGTACACGCACACATGCACACACCTACTCACACACATGCACACACGTACACACACACATGCACACACGTACACACACATGCACACACCTACACACACACCTACACACACACACACATGTACACACGTACACACACACATGCACACACGTACACACACACATGCACACACAAAGACAAAAATCTTCAATTTATCCATTCTCCTTCCTGAAAGCAAAGAAACTATAGTTTTCTACTGGTGGATTTAAGTGGCCTCTGAGGAAAAAAAAAATCTTGTCTCTGAAGGTCAAAGTCAGTCCTTCTATGCCTACAAGACATCAGTAAAGGCTAGCTATAGTTAATGATGACTGTTCCGAAATGTTTCAAGAAGAAACATGCAAATGTGTGGAACAAGATTATAAAATCTTATAGGTAGATAAACTATTTGATTTAGGTGAGACCTTAGCCCTGCACCATGGCTGCAGTCTATGCTTTGGTCTAGGTGGTAATTTTCCATTCTGACCCCTTGAGACATGAGCCCATCCATGGGCGAGGGGGCTTGTGGAAGGGTTGCCTGCACAGAAGCGCTCGGCAGAAGCAGAGGTGCAGGGTTAGGGTTAGAACATGAGTCTCAGGGAGATTAATCCTATGAGGATCAGAGGAACCTAATGAGAGATGAAGTGGGGCTTAAGTTAACTAAGACAGGAGAAGCTTGAAACAAGCCTCTGTCCTCGGAGCAAGCTCAGAAGCACTGAGGGATGATCAGAAGAGTTCTGGGTTCAAAGGTGAGCCGACCTCACAGAGGACTGGCCCTTCAGTGTTGGTGCCACAACTCTTCTTATGTGGTCATTGCAGGGTGTACTTAGTAACTGCTCTGAGTCTCATGTCACATCTTTAGTGCAATGTGAAGCAATATGTAAAAAATACTAAACTATGCAGAAGAAGTAAAAAAATTTAAATGTTAAAAATTCAAGGTTGTGCTACATTGTAGGAGTTTTAGTTACATCTTGCTAAGTAAGAGTAGAAACGTGTATATATTCACACACATATAGCCATATATATTCTAGAATATATATATATATATTCTAGAAAAATCAGGGGTTAATCATAGCACTCAATTTTTTTATTTAAAATAATCATTGAAAAGGAAAATGCAATATTAAAGTTTCAGTATTTTATACTACATTATTTTGATAAAGAAAATTTTAAATAGCTTAACAAATAAATCTTGTTTTCTCACAAGACAAAAAGAAAAGCAGAAAAAATTCTGAAATCATTCACTGAGTGAAATAAGAACCATTCCCCAGCATCCCACCACCACCGCCCAGCCCCTGATCCTTATAGCTCTTAGGAAATAAGAAAGCCAATCTTCTGGCTCCCAAACAGAGAAACTCTAGTGCACTTGGTCTGCAGATCGCCATGTGTTGTGTGCTTCATCTATGCTAGAATTTTGTCCTCTCTGTCATGCCGGTACTGAGGAAGCTGAGAGCTGCCCAGGAGGGCAGAGCTGATCAGAAGGTCTCTGTGTGCAGTAGAAAGAGGAGGAAATGAGAAAATAAATAACATGTGTTTTTATTTTGCAAAGATAGTCCAGACAGCGGCAAGAGAAAAACCAAGTAGAAGGAAAATGATGTCTTAAAATAAGGTTAAAAAGAGAGAGAATCTGTGATAAATCGGACGTCATAAAGTCGAAGAAAAAAAAATTTTTGTTCTATTTTCTCCACAGACATATGTTCCTCAGAACTAAGATTCAGTTATATAATTTACCAGGCTTCATTTTTGGCTAGAGCAGTAAGATCTTACCATGCTGGCTAAGAGACACAGATACATCAGACCAGAGGCTGCGCAGTGAGAAGGTACCTACTCAAAGTTGGGAGGAGGAAGGGCTTGGCCGGATATCTGCCCAGCTGACGGCAGTGGCATTTGTTGGAAATCAACAGGCAATTGTTCCTTATCAAGTGAAAAAGGTAATGGCAAATGTGGGCCAGAGAGAGGGCTCCATGTCTAAGAACACTTCCTGCTCTTGCATAGAGCCAGAGTTTGTGTCTCAGCACCCACTCCTATAACCACTGCTCCATGGCATCTGATGTCCTCTTCTCAACTGACCATTCCTATATGCATACATGCCTAAACTCACACACACACACACACACACACACACACACACACACACACACGTATACACATACACATCTTTCTTAAAAGATACAAAATGAACAAAACATGAAATATAAATTATAAATGCTACCAGGATCATTTTCTTTTTTCACGATTTTCCCAGGGAGAAACTTGAGTATTTACAAAAGTATCTTCAATGCAGAAACAGAGGAGAGGATTCTTCCTCTTCCAGAGGCAGCACCAGCTACTTGTGAGGCCTGCTTTCACATACATGTGTGGGAATGACTGTGTCACCGTCCTTGCAGAACAACCCGGGCTCTCGACTCGTACTCTCCGGGAAATTCGGGTTTACATTTTCTGCTCTTGTTTTTCAGAGTGCCATGTGCTATATTTATTGGTCATCCTTATGTCTTTTTCTGTATGACTACATATAACAGTTTAACTCCCCCTTGTCTGTCTCCTCCCCATCTCCCCTGTTCTCCCTTCACTCTCCCCTTCTAGTATACATTATATTATCTTGCGTAGACTTGCCATGAGTTTTCTGGAATCATTTTCCATTCATATATACATAATTTTACACTGAGTTGCCTTTCAAGAGATCTCCCTTTTATATAACCCCGATTCTATTGCCTTGACTCTAGTCCCTTCTCACAGACACTGCACATGTCAGTCAGCTTTCCCCATGACAGTTATCTTGTCATAGTTCAAGCAGAAATGGTTATTATGGCTCATGGTTACAAAGGCCTTGTAATCAATTCTCCCAGTGCCCTTGAGGCTGGAGGTGAGTCTGTATGCCCTGGAAGGAACGTGGGAAAGCAAGCGGCTCTCCTAAGGAGAGCTGGGACGCAAGGAAAGGAAGGAAGGAGTCAAGGTCACAAGACCTCTTTCAAAAGAGGTGACCTAACTTCTGAATAGGACCTACCTCAAAAAGTTCTATTCTCTCATGGATCCACAATATGTCTCCTTGCCTTTAGCACATAGGACCCCTGGCAATGAACCAAAGACCATTTCACTGCCTCAGTGATACTCCAAGAAATAATTATGACTGAACCTTATTAAAAATCGATGCTTTAATATTTGTACTATATAAAATACCACCAATGTAGGTTCTTAGTTATGATTTATTTGTCTTGTATATATAGGAGAACTTTGTGACTAATGATTCTCACGTCTCCTCAATGAAACTTCCAGAGAAAATATTCCCTATACAGGTCACCAGGTCCAAGGACATGCTGGAGCATGCCATATACCACCCACAGTGTGTACGCACAGTTCCATAGTTCTCTAACAAAATTTCATACAGTTTCTTTTTATCATTATATTTCAAATCTTTTCTTATATAAACGTCAGAATTAAAATTCATATATAATCAAACATAATTATGAAGAGGAAAGTAAACCAAATCACCACAAAATTTGAAACTGAAATTTTTACTCAGTGAGTATGTGCATGTACCCATGTGTGCACATGTGTGTGTGTGCACATGTGTGTGTGGGATGTATGCACAGGTGCATGTGTGTGTTCATGTGTGTGTGTCCATGTGTTTGCATGCGTGTGTGAATGCTTGCTTGTGTGTGCATATGTGTGGGACTATGCATGTGTGTGTGTGTGTGTGTGTGTGTGTGTGTGTGTGTGTGTGTGTGATCCTCTGCGTCCTCATCTTTAGCCACTGCATCCCAACTATTCTTCTGGAAAAACAATAGGAGAAAAGCAAATCTATACACTCAGATTTATTTGTATGAAAACTTGTGTTTGTATGAGTACTCCTCACATACAGTACCAAACATTTAATGTAGTTGTTCAAAATGAGGACTTACCTCACCTAAAGTACATTAGAGAGAGACAAACTTGCTTCTGATCTGTGAAAAGTAGCAATTCATGCTTAAATATCTCAACTACTGAAAGATAAAAGTTGTTATCTAAGAATCTCACCTGGGTCTTAAAAAGGGTCTATAATTGAGTTTCTTATCTCTTGTGTAATCCTGTATGCACTGCATTTTGTTACACTTATTATACAAATTGAAATGAATAATAATTTGCAGTTTTACATCCTATGAATATTTTTTAGCCTTCTCCAGTAGTCGTTAATATTCTAACCAACTTTACTGAAAGGCATACAGATGTGGAAGAGGTCTATCTGGGGACTTTAATTACCACCTTGTCAAATTCAAATTATTATCTTGTGACTTCATTTCCATAAAGTATCCCCTTTACTGTTCCATGATTTAGCATGTGTCTGTTTTTCCTTATTTTATCTGTATCTACTTGGAGTCTTCCAACATTTCAAATGAGGTAGATTGCTGTCAGATCTCATACTTACCATATAGTATATGGTCAAACCCATGCTTAGAAACACCTCATTTTGACAGACTAAAGTTGTGTACTATGCATCAAATACTCTTAAGCTCTAAAATGACTCACAATTCATATTGAAATCTAATTCAACACGAACCCCAAGGTCATAGTAAGAGGGAGAAAACAACTGTAGGGCTTACCAGCTTCTTTCTGAAGGGTCACAGATGCTTTGTGGTGGTACCCTTGTTTTGGAGATGGACTCGGGTCTCTCTTTACTTAAAATGTAGAAAATTAGTCCTGTTAATAATGCTATCAAAGTCACTGTGGGACTTGTATAAGAGGAAGGCTAATGAGAAGGGGGCCATGCAGACAATGCCTTAGGAAGGAATGAGTGTTAATCCATGTGCTGTCTGGTAGCTGTGTGCACTCCAGCATCCACTGTTGCCTTGTAATCATTCTATCTCACAGAGTATGCAATGACCATGGGGTCACCATCAATCCCATGTACTGAACCTCCACAGCTATGAGCTTAATAAATCCATCTAATATATAAGTGCCAGATCCTGATTTGGTGCTGTATTAGGAGAAGATATAGACTTAAAGGGGACAATGTTGACAGAATAGCTTGTGTGTATAGCTTAGGTAGGAAAAGAGGAAGGACATCTTGCAGGCAGAAGGGATTCTGGGATAGAGAAGTGCAAAAGACTCAGCCAGCAGGATGTGAGGCGAATAGGTGCATGGTAACCGAGCAAAAGTAACTAGCCATGTGGCCGAATGTAGATTACTATAAATGGGTTTTAAAGCTAAAGTATTCAGAGAAGAGCCTAGCTATATAGCACAGGTATTTGTATAATATTTCATGATTGTCATCAATTGTTATTCTGGGAGCTTAGTGTCAGGAGGAACAACCACCCACCACAATTAATAGAGCTAGCACAGGAAACAGCTTTCAACATGAAGTATTTGCTAACTTGTCCTAATGCCTTTGTATGGAGGGTGGAGCCAGTGGGAGAATACTGAACCCGGGAGTCCTTCCCTGATGCTTCACCTGAGGTCCGCTAATGAAAGAGGAGGAAAGGTACATGCTAACAGCACTGAAGAAACTTAATTTCCATAACTGTTAATAAAAATTAAAAACTCAGAAGAGAGAGACACAGAGTTCATTACCTCTTAAAATATTTATTTTGAACTGATATAAAAAGTGCATCTTTGGAATCACAACACGGCCCTTTTTAAAGGTAAGATGAGGAACTAATATTTTGTTTTAACTTCCATGAGGTTTCAAAGGCTTCCGTTTAAGATATTTGCTGCTATTCAAGGGAACCCTCAACAATTGTTAAAATGTGTTAACATATATTTTCGAGTGTTTCTACAAGCGCTACAGCTAACAACCTCTATTATCACCTGTCACATGCCACACCCCCAAATGTACAAACTAAGGAATTAAAACATTAACTGTTTAGCTAATGAGATGGTGGCAGTGACTTGGTGGCTGAGCTAATGATATAATTCTCTCCATGTCCCCGTGTAGAAACACAGCCCCTTCAAGAATCCATGATGGTCACTGATTTCCATGGATAAAGAAATATTGTGGAGACAGGGTTAAATGTTATTTGTTAAGAGTGGGACTGTATCATGTAAAAATGACTTTATTTAGGAAAATAACATATCCTTTCACATAAACCCTTGCATTAAGTAGAATAAAAGATAAATTAAGATGAGAAAAACCATAGTAGGCACCAAAATCACCACTTCACACCTGACATTCATTCCGAAAATGGCCGCACTCTTAGCACTTCCATTCCCATGGAAAGTGGCAACAGTCATCAATGCAAAATTCAGAAATAGTGCTTGATAAACGACAGTATCAGAAATGTCTTCATACCCAAGAGATGACAAGTACATGATTTGTTTCTGTTAAACACTAATGTTTGCCTTTTATGGTTTCTACTGACAAACGTTCTTTTCTACATTTAGAGGTTATGTTTGCTGAATCACATTTCTGTCTCCTACATTCCTGAACACTTAGCTGACTTTCTTACATATTGTTGGACAAGTTAATATGCAGATTTCCTTACAAAATACTTGTAATTGACACAGCTATAAATAGCATAAGATAAGCCAACAGTTTCAAAGGACACTCTTATAACTGAGAGCCAGCCAACTGTCCTCCTATAAACAACACTGCATGGCAACTCAAACCTTAAATAAAGTCAGTTGATTTTCCTTCTAAAACAAATCAACTCTGTCAAACTTTGACAACCAGAGACCTTTTTTTCTACCAAAAAACTTCAGTGTGCAACCTTGGAGTTATATATCATATTAAAAGTTATAATCTTCTACCTATCTAGAAAACAAGAGTCAAAGAAAGAGAGAGAAGAGAGGGAGGGAGAGAGAGGGGGGGGAGGAAGGGAGGGAGAGAGAAGGAGAGAGAGAGGGAGGGAGGGGGAGAGAGAGAGAGACTTCTGTTATTGCATCTTGTAATCTACTTCCCCATTTTTTGTATATTTCTTAAACCTTCTAATGTACCAGACTTTTCCCCCATCCCCACACAATAAATGGTAAAACCATTCAGTTTTTCTTTCAACCTGTCTGATACAGAGAAAAAGGCAAAATCTAAACAAACAATGAAAACCTAGTTCAATAAGATCAAAATTGTTCACTCAGAGACAAGAAGAGTTCAAATGTTTCCTTCCAAAAGTCTTTACCACATGCTTCAAAACTTCTCCCTGTAACTAAGCACAGTGTTTAAATGTTGTGTGCATATATGAAAACTTCAAACTCACTCTTGGTATGTTAAGCATAGAGTAGAAACTATTGGTTCCCTATTGGAAAGCAATATTGCTAAAAGCTATGACCTTTTCGCAAGCACTTCTGATGCTATGAAATGAGGCCCAAACTTTTAAGTTGTGGCAATTTCCTGCAGGAAGCAGGGCCGAAGGGGGTGAGGTTAAAAGTGTGATTTTCTTAATTTAATTTAGCCTCTGTAGGCATTGGAAATATTTATCTTTAATGGCATCAGAAACTAATAATTACTACAAATGTGTGCACATGCAGCTGAGATAAATAAAAACAGCTGTGGATGCAACTGAACGTGCAAAAATAATAGAGCTGTCACCTGTGTCTATTTTAAATTAAAGCTTTGCTAAATGCAGTCCTTTGTGAATCCCAGCCAAGTGCTACTTTGAGGGCACACGATGCAGTGACAACACTGAAGTGTTTAGCCCACATTCTGTGCCGTGATGGCTCCAGTTTGCCTGTATCCTCTGCTCTTCTGTGGACCTAGTGATTTCTGCCGAGTGACAAGCAACCAAGCATATAAAACTGGTAGCAGACACACCGTGGAGTCTTTCCTGCTAATTCTTACCCCAGGGCTTTTGTCGGCAAGGAAACCATTGAATTTTACTTGTTTACGTGGACTTTCAACAGTGATGGCTTTAAAGGAGAGTTTACATCCTAGGCTGGAGGAGAAGAAACCAAAATTCAATTGAATGAAAGTAAGTGGAACAAATCAAACTTCTCAAGTTTTCCAGGCCCAAAAAAAAAAAAAAAAAAAAATGTTGCCCTGGGTTTTGTTGGGTCTAAAGTGGTTTAGGGCAAATGAAGGCCAGAAAGAGGTACAAAAATAGTGTCCATATATATGATGCATGAACTAAGAATGACTGTATATTAAGTGAATGATGAGAAATGTATAAAGTAAATATATGCTGCTTATATGGAGCTCCTCAATTAAGTGTTTGATAATATTTCTAACACAACTAGCAGTGTCTTTACATTTACATATAAAGGATAAAAATCACGAGAAAGTATTTCTGAAGATTCAATATCTGTGAGTTCTGGGGAACACTAAGATTACTTAAATTCTAAGGAAAGTCCCTGGTACAAATGTGAAGATTGAAATAAGTAATATTAGCAGAGAAATATATTACATATGTCTATGTATGTCTCTGATACAGAAATAAAATTTCCATTAAAAAATTCAAGAGTTTTTTTGTTTTGTTTTGTTTATTTTTGGCTTTATTTAGTTGTTTTAGTTCTCAGTTCCCTTCCCCAAAACCTAAATTGTCCAAAATGTGTTCTATGTAGGTCCTAGAGTCTGGGGTATAAAAGCACCTGTTTGTCTCAGAAAGAGCAACAGGACATCCATGCATAGGAAGGAACTGCTACTAAAATATGACAGAACTGAAAACATCACCTTATTACTTGTGGAATAAATTAGATGTTTCCTTTAACAAGAGGCACATGTCTTGAGTGAACATTTTGTGGTGGATGTAGTCTCTCTTCCACTGTACCAAACAGCTGGACTACAGAGAAAGCATCTACCTTTGTCAGCACAACCCAGCTATGAAGTAGCAAAGCTTAGCTTCAAAAGCCTTGGCCCAGTGGCTTCTTCCTTATGCCATGTGAGCATGAGAAATGCAAGGTTCAGCTTGCAGTCCTAAGCAGCCAGGGCAGATTTTCAGCAGAACCTGAAGAAGAGGACATCCTGGGACAATCTAAGCTCCAGAGTTTTAGACTCTGAGGACGTAGTTTAGAATGTTCTTAATGCTTCTGATGGACTCTTAGGAATGAAAACCACTCTAGAAATCAAGGCTTCCAATCACCATGGATGGTCACTGGTTCTATCAACTATTCTCTGAACAAATTGAAATGTCTCTCCTCGAACAAAGGAGATTACATCTATCTGCTAGTGAGCCCCAGTCTTACTCCGATGACCTCATTGGCACCATGGCTTTTCAGGGACAAAATAAATTAGAAGAAAATGGTTAACCCAGGTGCAGTGGTGCATGACTGTATTGCCAGCACTAGGGGAGCAGAGGCAGGTAGATCTCTGCAAGTTTGACACCAGCCTGGTCTACAAAGTGAGTCCAAGACAACCAAGCCTACACAGAGAAACCCTGTCTCAAAATCCCAGCAAGAGGAGGAGGAGGAATAGGAGGAGGAGGAAAGGATTATTAACCCTTCAGAGAAATCTAATAGTTAATCAATTTAAAGTTATAAATACATACTTAGAAATACAAAATTTTTCTGAGTTTCTATTATATTCATTTAATAAGATGAAAGTCCCTTGTGTTCATCACCCCCTCACCTCTGAGTCCTCTCCTCCCTCCCCTTCCCTGGCTTACTTGCTTGGTTGCTTGTGCTCAGCTTGCTTTGTCAGCTCTCCTATAGTTCAGAACCCCTTCCTAGGGAATGGTGTGCTGCCACTGGGCTGGGCTTTCCCATGTCAGTTCCCACAATCCACAACAGACATGCTCAGGGGCCAACCCAATGCAGACAGTCTTTATAGGTGGTTATACCAAGGTGACAACTAACGCTATACGTCACAATCATAAAATCAACACAAAAATAAAATGGGTCAACACAGGTATGCCAGGCTCTTTACGAATAAATCTTTTAAACTCTATCAGCTACAGTTGCTGGGTACATACTGTTTTCCTAAATTATCACCCAGAGGCAGAATAGTCAGTAGGATCTGTCAGTCTGATCCAAGCTTACCAGTTATCGCTGTGGATGAGATTGGCATCCATGTGTTCTAAGCACTGCTTTATTCATGCCCGCACCTTCGTGAGGCAGGCCCACCACTGGACCTCCTTCAGTGCACAGCTCTTCTCTGATTGTCAGGAGGCTGGCTTGGCTTTTGATGTAGTTTCTTCAGCTGAGATAACTAAGTGGAATGCATTTGAAATAACATCTACATTCTAATGATAGCCAGGTTCTGTTCTAATTAACCTCGCTAATTCAGTTCACGTGAGAAACTGGCCTTCTACCGATTAATGGTTAGACACGTCTTAAAATATATAAATTGTTGTTCAAAGGTGGTACTAAGTGAGAATGTAATTGGTGGGGTTGGCCGTTAGGTAATTTATAATGATTAAAAGAAAATGTGGATTATTGAATAGCAAAAAAAAAAAAAAAAAAAAAAAATCTTTGAATACAATTGTCTTAAGAGGAGGTTATATTAGGAAAACTGGAATTTAAAACATTTAAAAATATGCATTGTGCTTTTTTATTGTTTTATACATTTTTGGAACCTATAGCATTATAAGCTACTCAGTAGTATTCCTCTGGGGGGAAATGGGAGTGGCAACCCACTCTCAGTGCTGCTCCAAACAACATGCAAGCCCAGTGAAGGGCATATTTACTCATGGACGTAAGATGTCATTTCTCTCAAATCAAGGCAAAACATCTACGGATGAGATGAGAGCATCAGCAAGTTTTCTTTTGTCTCTCAAATATGGTTGCCCACTAGATTCCTTTAGGAACTTGTTACATAATGTTCCCCAAGAGCAAATCTGTAAGAAGGTACCCTTGGTGTACATGAGGCTTCTTCAGAAATGGAGTAACCAAGCAGACACTGATGCAGCTCTGTGTTTGGCATGCAGGTCAAGCTCACATCATAAAGCAGAGTCCTCATCTGTGAGCCTCACATCAGATCTGGACTGTAGCTGCTCAGATGGTACACACATACCCATCCTATTTTTCCACTACCACCTTGAAAGGCCCAGACAAACTCCATTTTGAAAAAGAAACTCTGTTTTGTGTTAAAGCTAGCCAAGGGCTGAACCCAGATTCCAGAAAAACCACAAAGTAGACTAAACAGAAAAATATTCCTTAGCAACACAATCAACTCACCTTGGGAAAGTCTGAATATACTCTCTGCTGGTCAAGCTGACCAGCAGGCGGTCTGGCACATAGCAACAACCAGTTAGGAAAAGCCAAACCAAAGGTCCTAATGCTCCTATAACTGCTTCAACCAATCTCTTCTATAGACCAACTTGCCCCTATACCTATGAGCCAACCATCTAATGCCAAGGCTTGTAACTCCCTGCTTGTAGTTTTTCTGCCCAAATGTCATCCAGTCATATACTGTAAAACCCATTTCTTTGTCCCTCTCTCAATTGAGACTCGAGGCTGCTTCCCTGCATCTGCTGTGTCAGTGCATAGGAGGGGTGGCCTGGGTTCGAACCTGCATTAAAGACTTCCTTGCCATTGCATTTGGATTCAGCCCCTGGGTGGTCTGTTTGGGGAGTCTCTCGAAATTTTGGGCATCACAACCCCACTATTAATTATGGTTTTCTCATAGTTATGGCCAAGTAAAACTGAGAAGAAATAGGCAAAAGTAGAAAGCTTTATGTTGATTAGTGGTTCTGGTGATAAAGCCCCACACAACCGCAGAACTAATTTGGGAAAATCAAGAAGCAGAGAGGGGAGAAAATCAAACACTTGACTACGTTTCCTTTTCTCCTCACTCTAGAACTGCAGCCTACTGGAAACAGTGGCACCCATTCAGAGTAGCTTTTCCCCAGAGAGTGAATCCTCTCTGGATAGGTCCTCGCCTACACATCCAAGTGTGCTTCCTTGATGCCATTGGTATTTTCATCCAGATAAGTGGATAAGCAGCATTAACCCCTGTACTTAGCCATCCACTCACGAAGTGTTCTGTTCAAACCTTTTCGCCATCTTTCTCCCATATAAAGAAGAGTATGAGAAACCCTGGTTTGGACATTTTTATTCACACCTAAGAAAGTGACTAATATGTGGCACCTGTGTGTTCTATTCTCGTTGGCATGAGTTGAAAGCCTGTGTTCGTCAAAATGGAGGCTTGGTCATCTGGGCCTGAGATTGTCTCCCAGCAGGCGGTGGCGTCAAGTGCTTGCAGAAAGCCAGCAAAGAGGGAGAACTTTGCAGTCCTTTCGGCTTCTTGTGGACCGCAGAACTGGAGACCATGAGAACAACAGTATGTTGAGTAGATTCTTATGTTTGCGATGACACCTCTCAGAACAAGAGGATTTGTGCAGTCATGATAAATTCCTTCAGTGTTCTAGCCGCAGTAGCAGCCCTCAGGGATGGGATGAAATCTACAGACACCCCTGAGGATCTTAGAAGCAGGGGTTCCTGGCAATGTTTTTTCCAATAGCAGCAATATAACCTGAGATAAATTACACAATCTACTGAGTTCTTAGTTGTCTCATTTATATAATGAAAGTAAAACTATCTTCCCTGAGTAATTCATAGGGATAGTGTAAAGGGGAAAAATTACTGTATAATGTTTGAAAATCACTGAGCACAGAATAAGTAATTACCACTGCTATTGTTTATAGTACTTAATATTCTGGAAGAATATGATCAGGGTGCTAGGTAAATCGGTTTCTTCCTGTTACCAAATATATTGTTAGGGTTGTTCTGCGTCTAACTGCCATTCCAAGACACGGATCAAGGCTGCAATTCATAACTGTCAGCCTTGTCTCTGAGTCTCAGAGTTCAGTGTCTGATCATCATAACGACTTCCTGTTGGCAGGTTAGCCAAGGCTCATAACACCTGACCATCCAGCTGCCTTGTAGCAAAGTATCACAAGGAGCTTCTAAATGGGAGCAGATAAACTTACATTATACATTTTATTAAGAAGATAGAGAAGACAAGGCCAGTGAATTTCTAAATAAATTTGAAGGTAAATGGGAAGAGTTTATTTTATAATAGTTCGTTGCTCCAGATGAGCATACCCATCCCATGTATGCAATGGTTTTATATCTTGTAGTAGTTTTTTCATGTTAATACACCCTTCAAAGATGAGATAGCATGGCCAATGATCAAGCATGTTTTCACTATTTTTCTTAAATGCTCCTTTTCTTTAGAACATCTTAATGAAATATTTCCATAGCTGTAGTCTAGAACTTATATTTATATATACACTATACCTTCAATAAACCATGTTCAAGAGGTTTTTTTTTTAGGTATTTGGCTTTTATCAATGAAAGCAAAGATTGCCCCCAAAATTTTAAGGGGCGATTGTACTCCAAACAACCTTTTCTTTTTATGAGCTTGATGGCTTTTAGAACCTCACATATCTAGGCTCATCCCTACTGCCCTGTTATGTGCTCACTTCACTAGGTGCTTATTTTTCTCACTATTATTGTTGTACTTGGGAAAGTGAATAACATGTGGGCTTACTGCTGCACGGGCACAAAGAGAGGGTCAGTTACACAAGACAAGGGAGTTGGGTCACATGACACACAGACATCACAGCTGTTTCTGAAGGTACTGGAGGGAATCTCTCTCTGTATTCCTCTCTGAGTGATAATAAGGAATCTATCCCTTGAACTAGTTTATTTCACTAAAGTGATACTCAAAGACCATGAAAATAATAACTCGTGATACTCAGAAAGCATGTGCATCTAGAGATGTCATGTACACCACAGAACGATGCCTCACGCGCACATCACAACATCCAAAGGAAACTGCTGCCAGGAAGCAAGACACCCTGTAAATAAACTGTGAAGATTGCTAGCCACTTCCTTCCCCGAGAAGCCATCTTCTTTACCGTGGGGATTAAAGGGCTTTCCCTACTTTCAGCTGGGACATCTCAAGCTTCCATTTGAAGCCATGTGCACATTTGTTGTGCTGATTAAGTAAATCCAAGAGTTTCCCCTCACCATTCCACTGAAAGAAGGAATATAAACACAGTAATCCTCTGCATCGGAGCATACTGCCTATCCCCACAGATGCCTGCATATCCTCAGTACCATGGATGTGCCTCGGGCTATCATCCAACTTCTCATTCCAAGGCAGCACAAGGAGGGTGTGAGCACATCAGTGCGGTTCACAGTACTAGGAGAGGCACCTTTGCCTTCAGCTGTAACATAGTCATTATTTCTTTCTTCCTTTCCTTTATTTTTTTCTCCTCCCTCCCCTCCTTCTCTCTTCTACTTCTCCCCTTTTCTTCATCCACTTCCTAATTTTTGAGAGTTTCATACAATGTATTTTAACCATATTTATTCTCCTCCACTAACTCCTTTCAAATCTATCCTCTTCTGTACCTACTCAATTGTGTGTGTGTGTGTGTGTGTGTGTGTGTGTGTGTGTATGACTGTTTCAAGTATTTTTAATACTTAAACCCTATGTTTTTACTGCTCTAGTCAATTTGGTGGAGGTAGTTTGGGGGATGTTTGGCTTTTATATTCTGAATCAGAATCCATTGACCCATTGATAGAAGTCAAGTCAGGAACTGAAACTTGGAAGACACCTTGAGGCAGAGGCCATGGAGGAGCACTGTTTACTGTCTTGCTCCTTGAGGCTTGTTCAATCTGTTTTCTTATGTCACAAAGGACTATGAGCCAGGGATAGAAACACCCACTGTGTGATGGGCATTTACTAAGCATTAATTAAGAAAATGTCTTGCAGGCTTGCCTACAGCCTACTCTTGTGGAGGTAATTTCTGTTCCCTCCACTCAGATGTCTCTAGTTAGTACCAATTTGATATAAAACTATCCAAAATAAGAACAAATTTATGCTCCCCAAACATTCTCAGATGAGTCCAAATATTCTTGGATGTGTGGTCTTCCACTGGAGAATACTGGACTTGAAAAAGGCTACACTCTGTGAAAAGTGTGATTCTATTTCCTAGCAGCTAACAATTGGAAACTGTTTCTTGGCTAAGGGTTGGACAGTGTGCCCAATCCCCCCCCCCCCATCCATGCTGATATTTGTCCTAATTTCTCTAACCTATCTTTGTGGGCTTCTCAAAATTTCTAAACTCACTTATACTCACTCAATAAAATTATTTTCTACTAAATTTGGCCATGATCATTTTACTGTTTGGAATTAATTAAAAATGTATTTAAACCGAACTATGCTTGTTCCTTAGCACTTTGTATTGGAAAGTGATTTTTCTTGCCTCCTTGGGTATAAGAGTAGGTGTAAGATTCTAATGCAAGCATTTCCTAACACATGGTGGGGGAGAAGGAACTGCATGTTCACCAAGAGTGGTTCCTGCTTTTTTTTTTTTTTTTCCTGTGTCTTACAGAATACTTGGCATGTACTAATTTGTTATTAAATGTTGGCTAGGATTATTTGCAAGTTGTGTACAATTTTGCAAAATTATACCTGCAATAATACCTTCTAGTCAATGGCATAAACCCAGAAGCTAATTATACCCCAGTTATTTGTTTGTTTCCCCAGATAATCCTCAAAATTACCAATCTTGCATGTTTGGTAAAGACCTGAATTTACATCTCTAAGGGCAAGGGGAGTGCAGCATGGTGCAGAAGGCTGGCATCTGGAGTTGAAATCATGAAGCACAAAGAACAAACTGGAAATGCTGTGAATTTTTAAATTCTCAAAGCAGGCTGCTGTGATAGACTTGATCCCTCAAGGCCACACCAAGTGCTACCAACTAGAAATCAAGTGTTCAAAAGTCCAAGACTATGGGGGACATTTACCATTTAAATATCTACAGAGGGCTATGAAATAACAAGGAATGAACATTGATTTAAGTTGCAGGCTTGGAATAGACAACATGATAAGCTTCTGAAAACTGCTTTTCAAATATAAGTGTTAGAAACATTTTAAGTAATCATGCTAGTTTCACTTATATTCTTTAAATCCAAGAGGCAACATTTTATCTTTGCTTCAGTATTTCATGTATTTCTGCAGTTTCCCTTAAAAGCAAAGAAATAAACAAGCAAACAGAAAACCTACTAACATGCAGAAACAATGAGGGATCTTTCCTAACAGCACAAGGAGCAAGGCCAATTTCTTTCTAGAATTTCAGACATTTGTTCTCCAGGACAGAACTACAAGCAAGTGAAATTTAAAAGTGCAAAGTTTTCTTTGTTTCCATGTTCTTAATATCTTGGACTTCCCGTAAAAGCTAACCTGGAAGGTGGTAACCTTCAAAGAGTCTGACAAAGAAAGGCCCTGGTGCCTTTGAAGTCCCTCAGTTAGAAGTCTCCCTGGTGGTCAGAGAGATGAGTGTTCTCTCAGAAGCAAAGTTGTAGGAGTAGAGGGCTGGGGCAAAGGCCACCCAGATATTTTCTCTCTTGATCCCAGCACTGCTACAGCACATGAAAGAGAGAATATTGGCCCACTAAGCTGCAGTGTTTCACTGCCCGTGTTATCCACTGTCTATCCAATCCTGTGCAGCTCATAGAAAATAAAGTGTTATTTATTAATAATTCACATTCCGTCTATCCACTGGTGCTACTGTCTGAAGTGTTTCTCCTTCCTCGCTTTACAGCTCATTTATCAGCTTAACGTCCTTGCTCAGCAAGAAAGGCAGAGATGTATGTTTATTCACTGAGGAGACTGAAGTCAAAGCTTAAATTAAAAATGCAATTTTTGATAATGTGTCCCATTGTCAAAAGTACCCTCCGTGTTCATTTATGCATACTTATAATTATGTATGGCACTGCCCTCTGTGTAGACATTCTGTAGGCTCAATTAAATATTGGAACTACTTAATGAACAGCAATGGGGAATTTTTTTAAGTTGGTAATTATAGTCATAACCTGGAATTGAGACTCGCAATTCACTCTCAGACTGCTTAATAAGTTAGAAAATTAAATGGTTGTGGCCACTTTGCTTCTGAAAGCACCTTTCACAAGAGAAGAACCATTGGGGAAAAAAAATTAAAAACCACTAGACTTTGTTTTGGTAGGAACATGTATGGCATCTTTTTCCCCCTTTCCTTTTTGCCATAGAGTGTTGAGGGTTTAATATTGTCATCTGCTCATTTTATGTTGTTATTGTGTGAAAATGTAAACCTACTCCTCCTTTATGCTCTTCTGAGATTTTAGAATTAATGGAACAAATATTAAGTGGATTATGTTCTTCATAAGAATATGTAAGTAATCAAATTAAGCTTGAGTTCAGGATTAAAGCTCTTTGAAATTAAGAGGAAATCAGGTATCAATGAGATTCTATCTTTTGTTTTACTAGTGATGAAAATATGGTGGCTTATGCATAGCACATTGTCATTTTGACGAAGTAAAGAAAATAACTTTAGGATTTTAATAGTAGCCTCATCAGAATACAGTTGCTCAGACAGTCCTATCCAGTGCCAATGCTGAAATTAAACACACACACACAGCACACACACACACACACACACACACACACACACACACACACACAAACACACACAATCCAGCCTGGAACCCATACCTAAGTCACTCGAGAGTTAAACACACACAATTGATTTATAAAATCTCTGTATACATAAAGGTAATTTGAGGTTAATAGTAGTCTTGAGGAAAAATTCATCAAATCGTGAATCACATGTGTAATTAACAAGGCCTTTGAACTATGCATGTGTCTGCATCACTGCCCAGATTTCCACTGGAACAAACATCTCTGGACTCCCATGAATCCTTTGCCATGGTGAAAATGGAGGAAAATGCAGTGTTTTCTCAAACATCATGTTGAGTGCATCGATGCCAAAAGGACAGAACCATCACACTTCTAATTTCCTCTGTGGCTGATTTCTTGTCTGCTGCATCACAAGCTTATGGGTGTGTTTGTATTTTTTTTTTTTAAGTTACTACCCACCCCCCAGCCTATGTTCACCAGGAACTCCCTGTATGTCTAAAGATGACCTTCAGTGGCCCTGAAATAATGATCTTTATGTGGAACCCATAAGATTTTTCATGTTAAAGTCTTTATTTTTATTTGTTTTCTTATTCTTTAGAAGGGCCCCCATTGCATGCCTTTTACATTTCTGATAGACTCAGAATATATCTCTGTTCACTCCTCCTACAGCCTCCTGCCTGACCTTTTATTTTCTGTCCTTTACTTCTCTCAGTTATGAAAGCTGTTGGACTTTATGGACACTTTTCTACCCACTGAGTTAGCATTCAATTTCTAGGGGCATCTAAAATTATAACTGTAGTTCTGATGGTTATGATACAACTCGAGCAGTTTAGAAAGAGAAAGAAAACCAGGGAAAATAAAAACTGAGATGAGATAGCAGGGAATTCCCGTGCACGATGTGGGGCCATATCCTTTCTTCAGGTATCAAGAGTCTCCTAAACATACAAGGAGGGCAAACAAACCAGACCTTCTTGAGAAACAGGGTTAGGGGAAGGTGCTCATGAGGACACTGAGTGCCTCTCTTGCCCATTGATCAGTGAATGTTCTCAGGGGTAATATTTTATAGCAGGTATTGAGAGAGGTGGGACGATTTAGAGCAAATCCTACAGTCAGCATGGACCTCTTTTTCCAAACCTGATGATGCAACAGTTCTTGCAATTCCTTAGGTAAGCCGGCATCTCAGGACTACTTCTGTATGAGACATTAGGGATGACATTCTCTTATGAGCTGTAGACATGTAAAGAATCATACAATAAATAATAAATGCTTAACCATGGAACTAGCCCTTTAACCTGTCAGGATTTTAATAGAAATCTGGGATGTTTGAACCTAAGCCAAAGATGGCTTATTTCCTTCAAGTTTTAGGTCGATGTGTATGCATTCCAGATTAAATGGTTTATTACACAAGCAGAATAAACTCCATGCCAAATTCTGTTGGCAATCAGATTTCAAAAGAGCACGCTTGTCTGAGTGGGAGGGACACATCAGAAATTTCTAGTGAGATACTTGCAGCAGTGGCTATAACTAACTATTCATAAGAAAAGCCAAAAGATCACTTTCAGCACCCAAAGAAAAAACATGACAATAATTAAAAAAAATATTTAGTATGTTCCTTATAAGAACTTAAAAGTAAAGTCAAGGTTAGAGTGAGCAGCATAGCAAATGCAGAAAGGGGAATAGAATGTCCTGCAAATGAAACAAAGGTGGAGGATGAATGAAAACGCTCTGCAAAGGGAGATGAGACAATAGGAGCCCTGTCCTGTTTCCAGCCAAGGAAATTACCTGGTCTAATAGGATTTGACATACCTCAGTGAGATGCCCTGGCCTTTCATTTTCCCACTTCCTGCCTCTCCCCACCTCCACCATACAGAATGTGTTCAGTCAGTTAAAGTGGTTGGAAATCAACTATTTTTATTTAGATTTCACATATTCAATGAGACATCATATAGGCAAGTTAGAATTCAATTTAATAAATTAATATATAAAACTCTACTCCAAAATGTCATCTCTTTCAGCATCAGAACATTGATATACGCCCTTGACTCCTAAACCAATTCAATCATCTTCTATTCATGTAGCCTTGAAAATGAGCTAAGATTCAATCAGAAATGCACTCCACCTCTGAGCTACGAAGCCCAGCCTCTGAGGGGGGACAACCCTATTGTCAGTTTTACACTCAGTGTGCCCCTTCACTCTCAGGTAGCAAAAAGTGCTGTAGAGACATGAAATCACATATGAAATGTATTTATCATTATTATGCATGCATTATGATCAAACATGCTACAACAGAATCCAAACAACACTTTATGCTTTAGTCTTTTCACAAGTTTGTTCCCCGCAGTGAGCAAGAATCCTGTGGTAGGCCAACTTCATATGGCTTCCACTTATCTTTGTCTGTCATTTAGGAGAAAAACTGAGGTGTTTTCATAGGGAATAGTATTTATATTATCTTACCTTTATATTTGAATTGTGCATCCAATTTATCAACCCCAAGATCACCTCATGCGTGTATTTTCTAATCCTGTGCATGTGACCTTGTTTGAAAATAGGAGCTTTCTATATATGATCAAGTTGAGGACATGTTCTCGTTGACTGGCTTCATTTGATTCGTATCCTTGTGCCATTAGGTAGACCTTGAACACAGAAGAGAGCCCATCGGAGGACAGACTCTGGATCTGACTGAGGAACGCACAAGCCATTTTGCCAATGATCCAGGGATGGGAAAGCAGTTCTCTACAGACAGAGAACTCACCCCATGGTGTTCTGATGTCTCACTTCAGCCCTACAAGGTGGGAGAAAGGCTTGCTGTTGTGTACGCTGCCGCACCACTGGGGCCAACTGATAATGAGAATGGCCCCCATGAGTAGAGTTATCTAAGAAGAATTGGCCTGGTGGGGGTTGACGTGCTGGAGTAGAGGTGGCTTTGTTGCAGGATGTTGCAGGAGTTATGTCACTGGGGATGTTCTGAGGTTTCAAATGCCCATGTAATGCCATGCCCCCACCTCGTGTGTGTGTGTGTGTGTGTGTGTGTGTGTGTGTGTGTGTGTGTGTGTGTGTGTGTGTGCATGCACGTGCCTCTCTGTCTCTGTCTCTCTCTGTGTCTGTCTGTCTGTCTGTCTGTCTGTCTCTCTCTCTCTCTCTCTCTCTCTCTCTCTCTCTTTCTCTCTCTCTCTCTCCCTCCCTCCCTCTCTCTCCCCCTCCCTCCCTCCTTCCCACCTGTGGATCTATGGATCAGGATGTAAAGCACTCACCTGCTTCTACACCACACCTGATTACTTCCCACAATGATGTTCATGGACTAACAGACTAAATTATAAGTGTGTCACCAATTACGAGTTACCTTGGTCATGGTATGTCCACACAGCAATGGAATAGTAACAAAGACAGATTCCTAACAATCCATGCATAAGCAGAGTGTGGATGTGGTGGTGCTCGTAATGGCCACAGGCTTTACAGAATCAAAGCATTATCACCTGTTAAAAACAACTCATGCAAATATTAGTCTTTGAGACAAAAACAATTCCATCCACCCAGTTATGACACACAAATCCTTCCCTTTCCCTATAACCCACTGGAAATGAGGAAGGCTTTAGACAGCCTACATGTCTGAAGATCTCTAAAAGGGCACATTCAGCATGTGTCTTTGTTTATTGGTTTTGAAATCACAATTATCAGCCTCCCAAATAGTGGCTAGATGTGAATTAAACACCACCAACATCAGTATTCATCAATGCTGTTCTTTCTATGAACCGTAGATGGGATTTACTGAAAACACAACAAAAGGAGATGTATTGTATACCACAGGCCGAAGGTACCAATCTAAAACTGTATGTATATCCTTCAGGCCAAGCCAAGAACAAACCCTGGATCTGTGCTTGCTGGCAATTATAGACGTTAATCAATCCCACTGGCACAAAGTATTTGAAGGATATGAAGAGTGGGTGTAAATAAAGGTAAATTTGCAGAGCAATAGTGAGAATGCACTAACTTCCTGTTAGAATAACTCAGGCAGCTCACACAGAAAGAAGGCTTGAGTCCAGAGCCTCCAAACACCCTGACCCTTGATGGAAACACTACCCCCCACCCCAATGAAAGTCATGTGAATGTAAATATGCCTATCATATGAAAATCCAGCTAAAATAACAGATCACAGAATGTTGTTTACTTTAGGATATTTTTAAACAACTTAAACCTTGTACAGAAAGATCCGGATTTTTAAGAGTAAAAAAAAAAAGAGGTTGAAAACAGGAAAAACAGCATCAAGTATACTCCTAGGAAAATTGTCATTAGATAGCTACCTATAGCATTATATTCAAGAGAAAAAATGAATATGTTTATTACTTTTCTGTTTCTGTGATTAACATTTAGTAGCCAAAACAACTTATAGAGGAAAGCATTTAATTGGGCTTAGGGTTTCAGAGACTTAGCATCCATAAAGAAGGAGGGAAGTCATGGAGTCACAGCCTAGGGCTTACTTCTAAATATTAAAACAGGAGGGAGGGAGAGATCAAGGGAGGGAGGGAGGGAGGGAGGGATGGAGAGAGAACACATTAACTGAGGATCCAAGAATCTATAGAAATCTCAAAACCAGCCGCCCTGTGACCCACTTTCTTCAGTAAGGCCACACTTCTTAATCCTTCCCAAGTAATACCACCAACCGGGCACCAAGTATTTAAACATATGACCCTATAAGGTCTATTCCAATTCAAATCACCCTAATGACCTTAAGGAAAAGCACGTAATGAGAATACATTTCAGGAAAATTCAGTGCAAAAATAAAAGTGCTAATGCTACGTCCATTTACCTGATGAAAATTGAAAGGTAAAATACTTCTAAGGAATTTCCTCAGTAAACAGCCAAACAATGGGAACAAGACATTTAGTATAGAAGTCCCTAGATTTTATCTGCTTCGTTCAGCATCAGAGCCCTGTATTTTATGCTGCCCATCTCTACACTTCTATCATGGACATTGACATCATTATAAAGATTCTGCAAGGATGAATGGGACCCACATTCACCTCTTGTTTACCCTTCTATATGGGGTCTTCTGGGTGTCACCTCTCTTTCTGACCCGGAAACACAATTATCTTGTTGGTCTACTCTCATCATCCACCTGTGTGTGTATGTAGCTCTTAAATTAGCCTTTGTCCAGGCTCAGTTCACAGTGGCAGGACATACTCACCATCTATAATTTCTCAGTGATTTAGGAGACTGTTCAAATTCCTTCCCGTGTACTTTTCTAATTTGAATGACTTTGATAATTTTTCTCCATTATCTTGACATGTGCAGATAAAAAATTGCATTTCCTTGTTGTACAACATTCCAGATAATTTGCTCAGCACTGTTTCCTAAAGCTCTCAGTTTCAGCTTACTTGCTGTTGAACCAAATTTCATTTGTTCTTTTCCATCTAGAATTTTTCTTGAGTTATTTGTAAACATGCTATAAGTATTCATATTTTCTTTTCACATCATCACATTAGGAAGTTTTCTCATTAAACATATATCGCAGGATATAACATTGTATATATATATTTCTCTGTGAGTTAATTTATATGACTTGTTAAATGATTTTATTTCTGATAATTCTTTTACTTTGTCGCCTCTTCCTTATTGCTTTCTTTTATTTTTTTTCCTAAGGCTTCACAGTGTCAACTTGCAAAATTCTCTAGAGAAGTTCTTCTATTTCTTTAGTGCTTATAAAAACCCCTCTTAGAAGTTCCAGAGTATTTTCCACCTTAAGTTATCTTTAACCTCTGCTTCAGTCTTTGGTTTGCTGAGGATTTACACATTTTCTTGCGCATTGTGTTGGAATGTGTTAGATCCCATGCAGGCTCATATTTTTGAATGCTTGGTCATCTGCTGACGGCAAATTCTGAAAATGTTGTGGAAGCTTATATGAGCAGAGATTGCAACCTTTGACACTGCAAACTGCGAAATTCATTCTTTCGAGCTATATTATGATGTTGTAAAAAACAAAACAAAACAAAAACAAAAAGAAAACTACTCACATGTCCCATGAACGTCTTCAATTACCAGGAAAGTGGAACAGAGGGGAGGACATCCTATTGAGACTCTAGGTGAGAGAAGCATGGGAGAATGGGGAAATAGAAGGATCCAGAAAGTCCTAGAAACCTACAAGACGAACATTATGATGGGCAGATCTGGACCCAGGGGTCCTGCTCAAACTATGGCACCAGCCAAGGACAATACATGCAATAAACTTCAAAGCCCTATGCAGATCTAGCCAATGGGCATGACATTCTCCACAGTCGAGTGGAGAGTGGGAACTGACTTTCACACGAACTCTAGTGCCCCATATTTGACCACGTCCCTGGATGGGAGGCCTGGTGGCACTCAGAGGAAGGATAGCAGGCTACCAAGAAGAGACTTGATACCCTATGAGCATATACAGGGGGAGGAGGTCCCCCTCAGTCACAGGGGGAGTAGGGGAAAGCAGGAGGGAGGGAGGAATGGGAGGATACAAGGGATGGGATAACAATCGAGATGTAATATGAATAAATTAATAAAAAATATTTTTTAAAAACTACTTGTGATTTTAAAAGAAGTTTCTAATTCTATCTTCTACCACGTTGACAGCTCTCCCTGTTGAATTCTGCCTATGGGTTGCAGGTGAGATGTGCATGCAGATGAGCGATTTAAGACATGTTTAAGAAAAGTGTATTTGTTTATATATCACTGTTAAATATTCTGTTAGTGTCTTGAATAACCAGTGACTGCAGCTTTTAACAGAAGTGGTTCTGTAGTGAATATAACCTGCCATATATCAAGAAAACAGGAGCAGTGTGTAATCCCTAACAATGACCTGATTTCTATTTTGTGAATCTAACAGTTCCTTGTGTGATAGCCTGTGAATTAGACTGTCATCTTTGCAATATGAAGGGGGTATTTTTGATCCTATCTGGCTCCGATCCCATAGAACTTACTCCTTGCAGGTCCAAGTGCTTCACTTTGCCACATGCTGCGGGTCTGTCCTCAGTGCATGATAGCACTCTGCTCTTGCACTCAGTAAATCCCCGAGCACGGACTTTCATGCTATTGATGTTCACTAAGTGTTTATGTAGCTGGAGAATATTTGCAGTCAATCTCGTTTTATGATTGATGAATGCAACTGGAGAATCTTTATTTGGAACAATTAATTTATTTATTATATGCTGGTGTCTATTCTACAAAGCTCGCCTTTGCAGGTGCCATGTATCACTGCAAGATATTGATGAAACTTCAAATGCTCAGGTAACTAGCAAGAGAGGATCTTGGAATAAAGTTCCAAGGGTAGAAAATCTGAGAAAGCAAAGCATAACTATAACAAAAATTTATATATTGTATGCATATATGCACCTAGATGCTGAAGCTATTATTAATGCATTAATAAAAAGTCTCTAGAAAAAAAATGTGTTCCAGTTAAAACAAGCTTTCTCCATTAAAGCTTCACCCAGATATGTTATCACTACAGATGCCCAGTAACTGAATTCTGCTCACCGTTGGTTTGGAATGTTGAGCTCTCTTTGTAGCCCTACACCCAGCTGCCTCTTCTATTCGTCACAGTCTCTTTCTCACCAATCCTCCTGCTTTGTGGGCACCCTACAATCTCTCTGCCTTCATGCAGTTAGTAAATACTGTTTCTGTCTCACAGAGGAAGTTGGAATGCATATCATCTTCCTAGTGAGATAATATTACGATTCTAATTTTCAAAGTTTCCCTCGTCTGGTTTCCTAGGGTCTGCTGCGAAGATTGAGTAACCAAAGTTAATTAAAAAAAAAAAAAAAAGAAAGAAAAAAGTCCAAAACTCTGCTTCTAAGTTTATCACCTTTGAATTACCATCATCAATCTCAAGTCCTCTCCTCCAGATCTATAAGTTCACAGTTATTGGCCAGGGGTCATTATCTGTTTCTGGAGAGCTCCTAGTTTCTATGATCTGTAGGTCCCATGTTGTATTGTGTTACGCTCTGCCTCTTACGTGCTTTAAACAGTGATGTCGTCTTATCTTTTCTCTCTAACTTTTATGTAATCAGACTTGGTCTGCCTAGATTTTATATGTTCACCTCCTTCTTTTAAAGTCAGTTGATGAATAACATTAAAAGCCTTTGCTAGTTTCTCTTGCCGTGTGTTTAACATTATCAGGACTGTGGCATCAGAAGTAGAAAGCCATAGGGAACAAACACAACGTACAAATTGTAGTCAGCGTGCACCAGGAGGGCAGCTCCTGTCATCCACAGCCTCACTCCTTCCTCAAGCTGACCATGTTCACTTGGTGCCTAGTGAGAACTACTACTTTGTTTGCTGGAATGATTGTGATTCATGTTACTCTGGAGTCAAAATAAATAGCATCATCTTTAGTGTACTAATGTGTCCCTGTTTGTGCACTTTTACCATTTATTGATATCCTGAGTTCTACTGTCCTTCTTACTACTTGCTACTTTCTAGAAATCCACAGCCTGATTTCTAACTCATTTGTACTGTGCTCAGTGTTTTCCCCCAGTCTCTTGGAATACCCTTCTCTTATTACCTGCTTGTGCTTATTTATTAATTCTGCTCAACCCATGTATCATGACATATTTACCACATTCTTCATGATTTTCCATTTTTAAAATTTTTGGTTCACTGATTTTCTTTTGTGTTATTCTCTCATAGCAGCCACAGTCTTGTTACTCCCTCCCTCCCTCCCTCCCTCCCTCCCTCTCTCCCTTCCTTCCTTCCTCCCTCCCTCCCTTCCTTTCTTCCTCCCTTCCTTCCTTCCTCCCTCCCTCCCTCCCTTCCTCCCTCCCTCCCTTCCTTCCCTCCTTCCCCCTGTGTTCTTCCTTCTTCATATCCTGTCTTCTTTTATGAGTCTTTACATATAAAAAGGCCTACTGATTTTATCCCATTACGACTGAGATTGACACATTATGAAAGCATCAGAGAGTACCTAGATTTTCCACAATTACTAAATTCAGACAAAGATTTTGAGAATTCCTTTCCGAAAAAAATCCAAACTCACAACTGAACACTCTCACATGACTAGAACCCCACAGGCACTGGATATCACAACTGGGATAAACTCAGTTCCTGAGAGACCCAGTCACATGAAACAGGAAAAGGCGCTTGCCCACTGTTTCTGAAGAGGATTGATGTTATGTACAGCATTTTCCTGAAGCTTTGTGGGCTCCACTCTCAGAGTGGGATGAGACTAATCTTATCATGCTCTGAAATAAGTTGATGTGTACTAACATTTTGGTTGGCTCTGTCTTTTCCTTCTGTGGAAGGGTCTGGGTGTTTTTTCACTAGGTGGTAATAAGCAGCAGTTACAAAGAAACTGGAGAGAAACAAACAGTAAGGGAAGTTACAGAGCCATTTTATTTTCTCTCTGCCCTCTCTCCTTGCATGCCAAGTGACCCTAGAATAGGTCCTTTCTCCCAGCATCTCAGGCAGCCAGTGAGGGAATGTGCAGACTGTGCGGTGTCTGTTGTGAACTGTCAGCTGCTCTAAGTGTGGGGCATTGATGATACGCGTATAATGGCGTGGGTGAAGTAAATGGGAATTGTAGGTGGCAGCATCAAAATTGCTATACCTGCAAATTTGGTGCTAAATTTGTGCATGCTATAGGTTAGTGTTTCTATGCAAGGTAGCTCCTAAGCCACATTTCCTAAAACTCAGCAAAATGAATCCAAAGCGTTCCTGCAGAGGAAAGCATTTCCACACTCCATCTTATTCTAAGGGGGGAAATTGTGCTTTGCAAATGCAGTTGACGAGGTGCGCATTTCTAAATTCAACTGATTAGATAAGGTTCTGAACGGCAATGTGCACTTGATGCACATGCAATTTTCCTGCCTCATCCTCTTTATTTTTCCCTTAAGAATCTTTTATTCAATTGTACTTTTATTGAATCTTTGTAGAATAGTGGGATATATATATTTACAACTCAAGACCACTTTTGGGCAATGGCTTATTCTGTAGTCAAATAAATGCCTTTTGGGACATTGATTAAAAAGCAAAATATTCTAGTTTTATTGTATTACTGTTCTTTAACGCTCTGACTAAAAACAACTTAGGAAGGTAAGGGGTTATTTCAGCTTACTAGTTGCAATTCATCCTTAAGGGAACTCAAGGCACAAAGGAGCTCAGGCAGGAACAGGATGAAGAAACTAGGGAGGGATGTTGTTCCCTGGCTCACTCAAAGCATCTTACATAGCTAGCTTTCATATTCACGGGTCAGGGCCAGCTGCCTAGGGATGGCACTGCCCGCAGTGGGCTTCTTCTTCCTCATCTGGCTGTTCCCTGGTGGAGTCTTCTCCCTCAGATGTCTCTAGTCTGTATCAAGTTGACAATTAAAGTTCGGCATAACGTCAGCTAGGGCACAAGACATTTGAGGATTTGAGCACTTTATTGCTCTTTTCACGCTGAAACTAAAAATCACAGAAATTCATGCTGTTTAATAAATAACTAGTTAGTGTCTAAATATTTTTTTATGCTTTGAAGAACTACAAAGGGACTTTGGTTTCTTTACAAAACTAGTAGTCATCAGTTTCCAAGGCTTTGTAAAATCTATTTTTCAATGTATTCACAGAGCTCTAAATATGAGAAAATAGAAAGGACACTTTTATGCGGAATATAAATTCTTTCTTCTCATCCAATATCAGAACACACACACACACACACACACACACACACACACACACACACACACACCATTACAAGGAAGCACAGTCTGTTTAATGACAATGCAGATTTTAGGCAGCGGGAACAAGATGACTCTGGCAAGCTTTCCTCTGAGTTTGGAGGGGGAGAGGCTTGACTAACAGCAACAGCAGCGCACTGTGTTATGGACGCTAAGTGGTGATTCCTAACCCTGAACCCTGTTGAGTGCAATGTCAGGGTTTGAATCTTCTCAGGCACGCTGGGCCGCCCTGGTAGGCTCAGTGCGACACTGTGTTAAGCAATAGTGAGAAGAGGCACTGAGCACTGACTCCAGAAGCTTCCATGTGGGAACAGCTTCAACCTGAGAGCTACTCATAACAATTCTTCCATTCCTGAGGGGAGCCAGATGGATCCATGCACCTCTGTTTCATATGACATCCCAAAAGTCAGCTTCCTTCCAGTCTGGCAGATGGGTTTTTCTTGAAGGTCAAATGGCCAGCATATTAAATTGATAGCTAGAATCCTGGGCAAGACTGCTAATCAAGGTATCTCTCTGTATCTTTTCACATACTGCAATGTTGAGGTTACTGGGCTTTGTTAACATAAACTTGAGGATCACTAGAAAGCACCCCAAGATGCTGGAAAGACACTGCAATGGTCTATTCTTGGTTGTCCTCAAACATCATTGATTCAATATGCTATGAGACAAGTTCTTACTTAAACAACCTGGGGATGGGGGTGTTCAGTATCATAATTCGATAGGAAGAGTAACAGGAAAACTTTTGTCAATATGCAACTGAATAGAGATAAAACAGTTTACCAACTTGTGATTAAATAAGTCACAGCTAGCTACAGCAAAACAGTTCCTCTAATACTAACCTTCCTGCTATAAACAATTATTATAGTAAAATAATATAATATATAACAATAATAACCCATAGCAATAATAAACAATGGTATAATAACTATTATTATTAGAGTAATAGTAAATGGAGTAGATCCATCAAATTCTACCCGATTATAATAGTCATGCTCTTTAGTGGAAGGAACAGGCTGTCTTGCTGTTTTATTATTGATACAAAGTAATTGAAGGGTCCAAAGATAACTCTAATGCAAGAAGGAAAGGACAGGAGAAGGAAAATACTACAGTAAGAAGTGGGAGAATGCCTATTCTATTTACCCTTCTGAGTGAGAGCCAAGCATCCTGCTTTGAATCCTCCTTGTTACCTACTTTCTTTGGATCTGTGCACTGTAGCGTGGTTATCCTGTATTTTATGGCCAATATCCTCTTATAAGTGAGCACATGCCATGCATATCTTCTGGAGTTTGGGTTACCTCACTCAGGATGACATTTTCTAGTTTCATTATTTTTCAGGCATATTTCCAGATTTCCTTGTTTTTAATAGCTGAGGGACATCTAGGTTGTTTCCAGTTTTTGGCTATTACAAATAAAGCTGCTATGAACATAGTTGAGCAAGTGTCCTTGTGCTGTGATAGAACAGGGTTGGGAATTATGAGAAGGGAGAGCTGGGGAGAGAGGGCTAGGTGAGAAAATGGAAATCATATGGGGGCATCTCTGGGATAGTGGAGGCCCCAGAAAGTCTATGGCTCTAGCAGTAGGGTCTATGGACCCTGAATTGGCCACTTCCTGTAAGCAGGCAGGACTGGCAGTAGAAGCATAAGGACAGGAATCCACTCACAAGTCCTTGGACCCAAAATTTGTCCTGCAGGAACAAAGATGGAACAAAGGTTGAAAGAATGCCCAGCCAAAGACTTGCCCTGCTTGAGACCCATGCCATGGGAGAGAATCAATTCCTGACATTATTAATGTTAGTCCATTAATTTGTAGACAGGAGCCTAGTATAATTCATCTGAGAGGCTTCATCCAGCAGCAGATGGAAACAGATGCAGAGACCCTCGGCCAAACATTAGGCAGAGCTAGTGGAGTCCTGTGCAAGAAGTTGGAGGAATGATTGGGGAAGCCAGAGGGGTCAAGGACTCCACAAGAAGACCTTTAGAGTCAACTAACCTGTGCTCATTGGGGCTCATAGAGAACTGAACCACCAACCAAAGAGCATGCATGGACTGGTCTTAGGACCCTTGCACATATGTAGCAGATGTGCAGTTGGTCTTCGTGTGGGTCCCCAAGCAATTGGAGTCGGGGCCTTCTCTGATTCAGATGCCTCCTTTTAAATCCAGTTTCCCTTACTGGGCTGCCTTGTCTGGCCTCAGGGGGAGAGGTTGTGCATAGTCCTGCAGTGGTACCCCTGGGTGACCTCCCCCTTCTCTGAGGAGAAGGAGAGGGGAGGAGAGAGGGAGGGCATGTGCAGGGACTGAGAGGAGAGAAAGGGGGCTGCAGTCAGGATGTAAGGTGAATGAATAAATATTTTCTTAAAAAGAAATAGAAGCATAAGTAGATATGAATAAAGAAAAAATGAGCTGCAGATGAACTATTGACTCTAGATAGGTTCTGGAGACAGGGAACCACTGCCTTCAGTTGTCTGCAATCAATGATCACACTAGACTCTAGTGAATAACTCCAAATCAATGACCACACAGATGGATCTGACTAAACCCAATGGTCCACAAAATAAGACAAAGATGTAGATATTAGAATGAGACTAATAACCAAGCAAACGGATTGTATTTAAAGAGAGATAAAAAATAGTGGGAGTAAAAAATAACCATAATGAGCTACCTATTAAATAGTCAAATATTATGTTTAATTAATAAATAATAATAAATTTATCAATTTGTACAATTTATTCATCACAAATATACTAAGCATAAAATGAAAAAAAAAAGTAAGATCCTGTATTGTAAAAAATCCTAAAATCTAGAATGTAAGAAGACAATTGTAGGGATTCAGTAAGTCCTGGAAACATACTCAACAGGGTGTGTGTGTGTGTGTGTGTGTGTGTGTGTGTGTGTGTGTGTGTGTGTGAAAAAGAAGCCATTTCCCAGAGGGATATTTCTGGTTAGCATCCCTGAGGTAGGAGAAAATACTTCGATTCATATCTCAGTTCTAGCTTGCTTATCACTTACCCTAATAGCATCAACAGGACTAGGCTCTGTGTGCAGTGCTCAGTGCTGTTTCCCTTTTTGGGTTCTAGTGACAATCATAAAACAGCACGAGTTAGTGGTCACTCTGCTTCCCCTACTGAAATGATAAAATCTTTCTTCCCTGCACCAGGAATCCCATGCCTTCTTCCTGCATCCATAAAACATTAATAGTCAAATTTATTAGCTTCTAAGTAGGTTAAAATCCCAGGAACTGACAACTGCTTTGAGAAGGTTTAACCTTTTCCAATGTAGTTGAATTTATACACGTCTCCTGAAGAAATCCCATTGCTTCGCATTTATATGAGTAATGAAAACTTAAATCCACAAAACTGTATGAGAATTTGATAGGACTTCACCTATTACAGCTAGCATTCGCCTTATCTAAACAATGAATCACTGTTATCAACTTAGAGAGTCAAACCCCTGATACAACGTGGATCTGTCTCAGAAGTATTGTGCTGGCCGAGAGACACCAGGCTCAAATGCAGAGCCTCCTCTTCGGCTTATTTGAAGTTCTGTAGCTGAAAACGGGCCGTGGTGACATTTTGATTTTCATTTGTGGGAGGGAATTCATGAGATTTGCTGTAGGGATGTATCTTAGGGTTTACAAGTGAATGCATTAAATATTTATGTATTAACACATTAATTTGTGAAGGAGTAATAATTAAGCCAAGTGACCTGGAATGGGCAGAAGAGGAAGCAGGAAGGATCATCAGTGCCAAAACTTGCCATGAATTTTTTTTTCTCTTCCTTTTGTTCTTCTCTCATTGAATACATCCAGACTACAGTGTCCCCCGACATCACCCACTCCTCCCAGTTCCTCCCCCACCGTCTGTCTCCTCGAGATCCCTTCGGATCAACTCCTCTCCTCTTTAGAAGGAGTGGGGAGAATGGGAGAAAGGGGATGGGGGTCCGGTGGGGACTGGAAGGAGAGAAGGGGGAGCTGCAATCAGGATGTAAAGTGAATAAATCAATAAACTAAAATTGAAAAAGATTTTGTAAAAAAATAATCAAACTAAAAAAAAAGAAAGAAAGAAAGAAAGAAAGAAAGAAAGCCTCCCAGGGAGCTTCACCTAACACCTAACATGGCTCTACAAGATCCGATAAGACTAGGCACGAACCCTCATATCAAGGCTGGATGAGGCAACCCAGTAAAAGAAAAAGGACCGCAAACACAGGGAGTTTTAAATGTGGAAGCTACATATCAACAGGCCCTGCCATAAAGCAGGAACACAAGCTACGGATGCTGCCTGTGTACACAGGGACATCAACGATCACTGGAAAGGGAGTTTAGGTGCTTGCTTTGGTGAAAGCATAATGCAAAGAACTGAGCCTGGAAATCACTCATATACATACCAGCCACAGTAAATAGATTCGGCAAGTTTATATGTTTATGCAGTCATATATGTAAAAAAACAATAACCAAATAATAAGAGGCCATCCATTTGATAGGCGGGCAGAGGTGGTATAGGAGAGGCTGAAGGGCAAGGACATGGGATAGGGGACAGAAGAGGGACAGGGAAGGGGAAATCATGTCATATTTTAATTAAAAGTTTTAATAAAAGAGAAGGAAATTGCAAAAACAAAAAGGTTTAAGGGCCACCAGGCTAAAGAAGTGAAAATGGGAAGGACAGCACTCTGTGAAATCCATTATAAACAGAGACACAGAACACATGGGGTATAAGGCTTAGAGGAAACTTTTATTATTTTCTTATCTGTGTATTTACTGAAACTGATAGGAATCATCTAGTAAAGAAATTTAGCCTTATAAGTACTTATGCATAATGGAGGTAGGGACAATTTTTCTTTACCTTCCTTCCTTCCTCCCTCCTTCCCTTCCTTTTTAACCTTTTGTGGCAGGAAACTAAAATTATCTATTGGTAAGCACTGGAAAGGAGCTGAAAGACCAGTTGGAAACTGCATCCGAGTCTGCAAATATTATCACCTGTTTGTGTCCACTTTTCCTGGTTTTTCGTGCTGTTGAATATCGCCCAGCTCTCAGTGGGTCATGACAATAATGCATTTCTCAGTCCTGTGGCCTTGACACTGTGGGTTGGCTGGGGTTTCACTCTTTGGGCTTTTTCTCTCTGGTATCCAGATTGAACGTGCATGTTCTATTTGAAACATGTGGTTTCTCTGGCCAAACAGAAAATTGTGGGAGCCGCACCCCACAGGGCTCTTTAAGCTGTTATTCAGACATGCAGAAGTCTTCTGGTCTGAAAGGTGAAAGTTCTCTAAGAAATCCACGAATATGAGAGGTTTATACCTAGCAAAAACACTGGAAGCACACCCTGGGGTGTCTTGTTTAGGAAACAGAAGAGGCTAGCGAAGTGTCCAGGTGTGGGAGGGAAGGAGGCAGGAGCACAGGTCGCACGGTAAGGAGCCATCCTCCGTGGAGGTGATAGCAACTGGCGGCCAGTGCCAATGACACAGGCGTGGCTGCAGGAGACACTGCCCCTTAACCGTGCAGAGAAGGACCACAAGCTGATGACAAGGAGGGTGTGCAGATGAGGAATTCGGATAAAGAGCTGTGCAAATAAACCACAGGAGTAGGCAAGAGTCATGGATAGGGATGTGGGTGGATCCTCATGCAGTCATTGCCAAGAACATGCAACATAGGGATAGCACATGGGGCCTGCTATGAAGGCCATGCCGAGTTTCATATGGAAACGTCCTGTAAATGGTGGTCTAAAAAAAAGTTAGAATTGGTCCATGGAGCTTTGGGAAGGTGATGAATAATATACAAACTGGGTGTCATGATCTTAGCTTCACTGGGGGAAAAAAAGGAAATCTCCAAAATAGATAAAAATGGATGGAAAATATTAAAACATGCTGATTATATTAATCTCTTACTACAACGACAGCAGTGGCCTGAAACAATATGGCAATCACAGTAAAGTAGAGTATATTTGACAGTTACCAAGGTGAATTCATCAACAGGAATCGGTAGGTCTTTGTGGCTTAAACTCGGTAGTGCCTGTGAAGCAGGGGGTTCCTATGTACCTCTGCTAAGAAAAGACGAAGGATGGAAGACACTTCCAAACTAGAGAGAGAAGTGTGAGGGGCGACTTTGAGGCTCTGTGTAGGGAGCAGCTTTGACTCTGAAATTTGAACCACCTGCTGATCAACAATTAAGTATGGGGCTGAAAGCAGAGACAGCCTTTCGTCTTGGGGGATGGATACAGATAGCACGGGATGGCCTGGTCTGACTGACAGTATGAGAAGCCACTGACGGCTTAATGATGGGATGTGACCTTTACTTTGGAAACATTATGTCAGACAGTGGTGTTAACAGGAATCAGGACAACCTGGTTCCTCAGTAGACAGAGTGAGAATGGCCTGGTTAGAACCCTGGAGTGTGGTCCTGAGAATGACAGCGGTGGAGAAATGAGCCAACAGATTCAAGGAAGATTTGGGTGGCTTACAGGTATGTCTGTATGGCTTAGGGCACAGGAGCTAAAGGAGAGAGAGCAGCAAGCTCCTTTCTTAGTGTCATGGCTCCAAAGAGTCACAATCAGAATAGGAATCCATGAGGAATTGCTGGCATGGGGGCCAGGATGTATATTTTTTCCTCTGTTTGTTTTTAAAGCACAGAGGCCAGCAGCTTGTGACTAGATTGGCTATCGGCCCTAGTGAGCGAACCTACTTCTACTGCTGTGCTAAATGGACACAGAATTAAACTGACTCCTAATGACTTATGATTATACAGAACTGTTATAAATGACACAATCAATCCTCAGCTTTGCAAAGACTCCTGACCTCCTGACATGAGCAAGAAATAATTAATTATATTTATGCACTAAGAATATGATTTAAAACCTACCCACAGAGTTAAGATTGCCTTAACACTTCCAAGGTGGAAGTTTAATATATTTACTCTTTTAAGGTCCCTACATGACACAGAAACTAAAATTGTTCGTTTGGGGCTTTAATAGTGACCGTGTGTGTGTGTGTGTGTGTGCTATTATTTATTATTTTCTCTAGTCATGTGAATATATTTAATTTTAGACTCATGTGATAGGCATATATGAAGAAACCTAAGGGCATACAGTGAGTCACAATCAATTTGTTTTTGAAAAATATCAGAAATTATATAAGCTCTCCAATCTTAAAAAAAAAAAATCATTAGTTCTAGAATAACTTAAGAGCCTGGCCATTGTTCCAACAGGGCATCACTTGGAGAACAAAAGAGCAAGAGAAAGAAGTAAGCCAGAGAGGGGAACAAGATTACTTTATGACCAAAAAAGATGAATACTTTGTAAGAAACTTTAAAAATTTATTATACTCTCTAAAGTGGTCTCTGCTAGCAGGCATCAATTAGCAGCAGAGATGCGTTTTGACTTCATTTTAAAATTCTAGACTGAAGTTTCGAACTCCTAAGAAGTAGACAGGACAGAATCACTCACATTGCTCATTGATAATTACAAGATTTTTGAAACTATTATTATGAATAATTAAGATATTCAAAACTGAGATTGAGTTTCATGAAGTAGATGTGATGTAATAAGTGTTTAAAATGTCATACAATATTCACACAAGCTGATGAACTATGCTTGCCTCTCCCTTTGAATACTAACAGTGAGATGGTAAGTCTTAATTTGAGAATAATTTAATCAGCCATTTAAAGAGTAAGTTGTAGCTTTAAAAAAATGAAATCTTATTTTGACTCAGGCAATCTTTTTAGTTTCTAACTGAAAGGAGAGCTGGAGCTGGGTACTTCAGATAATCAAAGATTACTTGATATTCCAATTATTTTAAAATAATCCCATCTACTTTGGTTCTTTAGAATTATGTTCTATTAAGTGTTGCCTTTCATCTAAGGATTAATGTCATCGGGTCTCTGGAACCCATTCGAATTAAGACTAAAATTATGAATGAGCTTTGATTTTCTTGTTGGTTTTCCTCACTCTTGCCTTTCCCAGGAATGATTCCCTGTGTGCCTACTATATAAGATTCTGACACCTTTCAGGACCTGTAACTGCTGCCACTACTCAACCTCTATTACATCCCATGTGGCTGGTACTAGAAGGTCATTTGCTCCCCTTGAGCCAATTCTCAGGGTATGTCTGGTTCATCAGTGGCTACAAAGGTTACGTCCTTGTTCTTAGTTTAGAGACACTGTAATCATTATTTCCACTGAGGAAAGACTTTAAATATCTTTAATTTTTAACATATAGTAGCATTTCTCTCATAATACAAATAAGCACTGATCTCATAAGATAGACATACAAAAGTCAAATTATAAAATGTCTACTTTCTCACTGACCCTCTAGAAAGTCTTCTCTTGGGTGACCCTGTTTCCACGACAGTCCAATACATCCCATTGTGACGTAATTGCCTCATATCCCGAAATGTTATAAAAGACATTTTGCCATTCTTGCTTGGCTAAATTTGGCTTGTTTTCCAAAGACATTTTCTTTGCCTATTTTTTTCTAGGGGAGTTTTTATTTTTGTATTGAAGAAAAAACGTATCTCTTGTATTTCTCTTATCTCCTGCTTCCAGAAACTATTAGTAGTGCACATTCATGCACGAACTCTGAATGCTCTCTTCTTGTTGATGTCATCTTTGTCTATGCGTCTTCATATAACCATTGGTATAAGGATGGTTACATTTTTCTCTCACTCTATGCTATGTCAATATTTAGGCCATATTTGTGTATATTATAATCATCGGAGATCTGCCAAAACATTAATTCTTAGATTCCAGCAAAAGTGGTAATGATATAATTGGTCTCATGTGATTTGACCATATATCTATTACCCTAGATCATCTCAAGATGTGAAGCTCAGAATCTCCAACTAGATAGGCATCACCTGAATAAATTCAGTATCTGAGAACCACTAAGACAGAAATGGCCAGCGACTTAACAATTCTGTATCGACATTGACCTTGACTCAGCAACGCAAGTGATAATCTTTTGTCAATGAATAGAAGAGAAAATTTGTAAGAAAAACAGTCTATATAGTATAAAGAGATTTCCCAAAGGCACTGTCTTAAAAAAATAGCCTGGTAGAGTGTAAGTTGTTTAAATACACAAAAGAAAATGTAATTACTGCCAAACCAGGTGAATGGAGCAGTGGAAGAAGATAAAATAAATTGACATCGGACAGAAGAGGGGAACAAAATTAAAGGATGAAGATGTAAGCTGCTGTTATTATAGACATTTTGGTAGGATATAGGAATAGACATTTTAGTTCTGACTAGGTGCCACTATCTCTGTGACATAGCAGGTAAGGTATACTCCAATCTTATTTTAAAGTTAGGGAAAGATTTAAAAGTGTTATCCAAAAGTAGAAAAAATATGTTCTTCTCAGAACTGAGGTCTCACGAGTGGATTAGATGGCAAAGTTCAGATTTAGAGTCAGCTTGCAGCATGTGAAGAACAAAATGAGATGTCGTAATATTGATACTGACGTAATAGGTTTACAGTTTCATAAAAGTGAAAGACCAAAGGCAGTGGCAACTGTTGTGTTGATAATGAGAAATGGCTAGTATTCTAGTCTAGGCTGAGGGGGAAGATGAGGGCTGTGTAAGGAAAGGACAAGTCATGCGGTCAAAGGAGTCACGGAAATGGAGGGCTTGACAGACAGAGAAGTTTGTCTGTGGTATGAAGTGGAAGCAAAGGCTGTAGGTTCTGGTTAGTGCTAAGATGGTAATCATAGAGAATTCTAGACATGAAATATGTCAAGTGCAGTGGAATGGTAGTCTTGATCCTCTTAACTGTACAACCTTGGGAATAGATGCTAACAGCCTTTGAACCTCAAATTGCCATCTGAGAAGAAGATACAACTTCAGTACCACTCCGGAAATCCCACATGCAATGCTGTGTGGCTTAAGTGTCCATAACTCACTCTTGAACAGAAGTCATTATTTAACAGTGTCTCTTTTTTAAGTGTTTTCAAACATGTATCTTCTCTCTCCAGTGACTGCCTGGCCAAGGATGTTTCTAGCAAGTCAAATACTACTCATAGCAGTGTCTGGCCACTACATTCCAGAAACGCTGCTCTCTTCAAACACTTCAGGCTACTTTACTGTTTTTATTCTCCAGTTCACGTACTGTCTTGATTCTGTTAGTTCCATCTGTAAACACCACGCATTACTCAGATGCCTTCTCTCTGTTTCCTTCTCACACATTCTTACTTCCCTGGATGATCTCTCACGACATTTTTGCTGTAACATTTCCCAGTGACCCTAGAGCAGACACTTCACCACATTTTTCCGCAGAGGTCTAAATAAAGAGGTGGCACCGCCTGTTAGACCACACCAATCAAATGTTCCAGTGCCTCACGCTACAAACATCAGATCCTCCTTGTAGAAGGTCAAATACTAGTTCACATCAAGGAAATTTTTGCAAACCATGTAGAGTTGTCCTACTTTATATCATTGTCCCCCTACTACAACTCTACAGCCAATCTTTCCAATAGTCCTACAGACTCACTAAAGACCATACGCACACACTTGCACTTATCCAAAACCACTTATTCCTCTTCACTTTGGACTTAGTTACTAAGCTTAACTACAGAACATCAGTCTCCCTATCCCACAGGAAGTTATGCTGTTCCCAGGGAACACCCCATACTCTCTTAAGAATATACCCTTGTGCAGACGATGCTGCTCATCTCTAAAACATATAAAATGGTTCAATGGCTACTGCGTTCATGATGTCTCCAACTTTTGGACTGGTAAAACAAGGCTCTCCAAGGTCTAATGTGTACAGACTATCGCCTCTGCTTTTCCTTCCTGTTCAGATTAAGGTGGCCCCACTGCTGTATTTATCATCTTGTTAGAACTGATATCCATTCTTCTTTTAAGTCTATCTCCCAATATCTGCAGGGATGATTCTCATCCATCCTTCAAATGTTACTGCTGAGACCAAATATTTTATAGGAACCGCACGTGGCAGGTTATTAAAACCCACCATTACCTAGCTCACATTAGATTCTCAAGATGTAATTAAGCACGATGGAAGAGAAGGGAACAAAAGTAGACTCTGTCATTTTGCCAGGTAGTCTGTAGAGAATCCATTAAAGCATAGCTAGCCTGCTAGCTAATTTTGCCAATGCATTTATGCAAGATAAATGTGTCTATTAAACCATTTCTGATATAGCAGGGTCTCTGACAGACAAAACAAACAAACAAACAAAAATAAAGGCATCTAGGGCTAAGAGGTTTGGACTTGTACCTTCTCTGGTTTATTTGTTTTTTGTTTTGTGTTTCTCAGATTTTTCTTTCTTTGGTGCTTTGTTTTGCTAGTTTTTTTTTTTTTTTTAATAAACAACATTGGCTAATTTTGCTCATGGGAAACTATATTCAATTATAGGGCATAAAATGAACCAACTAATATATAATTTTTACTAGCCAAAATAATTTCATTTGAAAGTATGCATGTGACCTAAGTTATCCAATCAGAAATTTCTTGCAAAACAGATACTCTCCCTCCCAGTAGGTACCTGTGAGGAGGTAAAACTGTCTTTGTTTTCAAGGTGGAGGCAGAAATGTTAGACAGCCAAGGACGATCAGCTCCACAGGAAAGCCTTGTCAAAAGAAACAGATATGGAGCTGGACGTGACCTATGTGCACAAACACATGGGAACACCTGTGCTATCTTTTGAAGGATGAAGCGTGTCAGCATAAATGTCTGCTTTGTCTGCATGTATTGCTTGACGATCCAAAGAAACTAGGACAAACTTATCTTTTGATCACAAATGTAACAGATATTTTTAGTGTGAAAATTTCTTCAAATGACTATGTCTTGCATTGGGTGGCGGGGAATACGTGACAACTTATTATTTTCAATTAAGCATGGACACAAATAGATTGTATTTATACAAGAAAAATTAGAAGCTATATTTTCACTACTCTGGGTTTTTAAAAAAGTGTTTAAAAGCTATCTTTTGCCTGTTAGACCACACCATGCAAAATCAGGTATTCAAAATTCACTTATTCATATACCAAGGGTTTTGCTTCATGGACAATCTCAAATTCTAGCTCAAACCTGCCCACAGAAGAAGGATGTTACAAGCTGTACCAAGTTCTCCTGTCTAACCCATCTTGGGAAGCCAGGGTTTAGTATGTAACATGGGTTTCTTCATTCCCTTGTATTATGGAACAAAAATAAAAAATTCTTTACACCTTGAAGGACTGTATCATCCAGAAAACATACATATTTCTTTAGTGTCATAATATTGTTTTCCCACCATAACTTAAGACAACCTGATTTTCCTCTTTTCAATAAAAACATATTCTCAGCTAGAGATCTAAGAGAAAATTCAATGACTAATAACTTTGATCAGTAAGGACTTTCTGTGCCCTAGTTCCTGAATAATGACATGGAGACTTGGTATATTTATCATCAGCTTACGTCACTAAGCTAGGCACCCATTCTGGCCTGGCCTACATCCTAACCACATGGCCTATTCCCCATTCCTCCTACGCCCATGCTGACACTTGCTCTTCATCCATGTCTGACTAGTGAACTCTCCGCTCCCCACCTGAGACCCCCAGCCTCCCTGCCCAGAAGTCCTGCCTCCTATGCATGCTTCATCTGGCTGTCCATTAGATTTCTATTAGATTTTAATAGATGAATTTAGAGGATGATGGAGAACATTAATTCCAAAACATCGAGACTGGAGATGCTGCATAAAAATGACCATGCCAAAGTTGTGTACTCAGATCTGCTCTCATACAGAAATCACCTTTTCAATAGAACAGTGCACAAAGACACCACTCCAACTTAACTTTCCCCCCTTCATTTTAAGATAGAAGAGAAGTGAATTGGTAAAACCAGGCATGAAAAGAATGTACCTGCATCTTCTAGGAACCACTGAGAAATCCCTTCCTATAAATTTTTCTTAATAGCTTGTAGTGAATCCTCATCTGATACACAGAAATGTAACTTTACATAGCCATTGTTTTTCTGCAAAAGGTACTGATTATTTAAGTGTGATCATTTAATAATGTTATGTGGGTAATAAATAAGTATCACCTTTTTTGCCATTTAATTAAATGTGTTCTTTGGCACTTTCATTCGTATATACTTTCTAAGTAGTTGGTACACATTGCCTGGGCCAAGTTCTGCTGTTATCACTGCAGCCCATTCTTGGATTAATTCTGTGTTTTCTCTGGTGGTGTGCTATTGGTTGCCTTTGGTGTATTGCGAACAAAGAGATATATTTACTGTTATCTTCATTTCATGAGCCACTGTTGCTCCATAAGTTCTCCTATAAAAATTCACATGTTTGTTTTATATAAAGTTATTTTCCTGTCACAGGCTACATTTTCCCCTCATACACACCACTGCTTCTCAACACTGTTATTTCAGCATTTCTCCCAGACCTTCCTACTTAATAAGACTATCACTAGGAATGTTTGTTTCATGCGATTCAAGGATACCAGAGAGGAAAGTCCTGATTTTAATGAGAGGTTGCACTACATTTCTTTAAAAAGTCATTCCTTATCTAAAATGCATCTTAACAATGTTATAAACTATATTGGGTAAAATGAGTGATCTAGTTTTCTGAAACTTGAACTTCAAATTTAATCTCATAACTGATGTAATTGTTATGGCTAGATCATTTTTGTCAACCAGCTTTTGGCGCATCTGCAATATATAAATACAGGTTCCGTTTCCCTGACAAGTAATTGGACACCATAATATAACATTTAGAGATGTCTCAGAGTTGGAAATAAAATAGTAAAATTCAAGTAACCAAAAAGCTAGGAAAATATCCCACTGGATATAAAAATGACAACACTGAGAAAAAATTATAATTGTGTATAGTTTCATGCAATTTAAATCCACCAATTTTCATTGTAGGAAACCTTAAGAGTAATGTCAGGTTGGCAGTTTAGTTCAGTGGTGGAATATGCATTCAGTGAGTACAAAGTCCTAAATTCAATTCTCTGCAGCACACACATACACAGGCACACACACTTGCATGCACACAGAGTGTTATTTTTACAAAAGTTATCTAAATGTTTTATAATTTTGTTCAGCAATAAATATTTTTCTAAATATTTTATAGCTCTTTGTATTCATGGCATCAATGTCAGATGCTGATCTTTCAGACAAATACAAACCCTTCTTCAGTGCCACTGGTGAGTGATCTGTTTGTCAGTCAATCAGAGAACAAAAGTAATGCAAGAAAATATCTTTTGTAAGCTCAGAGTCTGTGGAAATATAAAATAGTAGAGTATCTGGAAATAACTGAATCATATATATTCTTTAATTCAAACTATGTAGAGTCTTCTAAATAAACTAACCAAAACTTAATAAAAAATATTGACTACTTATCATATCTCAGAAAAAAACTCTTTTAAAGTATTGATTAAAAACTGTCAATATAGCCTTGCAATGAATGCAAGTAAGCACATCAGTCAGAGCCAAACAAGCATAAAGAAAAATAGTAAAAGCCACTTACATATCAATCATGATTAATTCTGAGCATTTAGCTTTGTGATAACTAGTTCTTTGTCACAGGGGACTAGTAAGAGCAGCGAGAACCAAAGATCCCACTCTATTCTAAATGTCTGTCATTTTCTGCAGGCGACATGTTCCCTGCTTGGTCCTTTTGGTTTGTGACAGTGGCTTCTTCACTCATTTTTATCCTGAAAAACATTTGCCCAGTCACAAAACCAATTTTCTTTTCAATTATAGCATACTTTCCACAAAACAACTCGTATGTGTTAGGAAATAGCTTTTGGGGGTAGACAGCTATTACACCCTCTTGTTTTAAGTGCTCCTCAATATTTAATAATTTCACATGAATAACTAGTAGCTTTGCATGCTTCAGGGGAAACTGAGCCATGACTTCTAAGACTACTGTGCCCTATGTTATAGTGCACAGCAGCTTTTGTTTTTCAGCGTGTGGCCAGGGTGGTTGGCTTTCTTCCTCCTGTGCAACCAAGTGCAATCGCACAGTAGGGCTTGTCATTGACGCCCTACCTGCATCCAAAGAACATGCCACAGGACACCTTGTCCCTACCACTACAGGCGGTGCCTCAGGTGACCCAGAGTTCCTGCAAAAGCAGATTCACCCATACAACTGAGAACCCCAAAATTAGCTAACCCTAGCATAGAGAGGCAGAAAATAAATTATTATTGTTCTAAATTATGAGAGTTTTAGATGGATGTGGGGCTGAATTACTATGGGGATATTTGAAAGAACAATTCAGAGCTGTGAGGTCTGGTTGGCATTTTCAAACTGTCTGTGTACTTCCTTGTCACTAGATTACATAAAACAGTAGTATTCAGTTCCTTAAAATTCCCTCTGACTTAAAGTAACTTGGTTCACGCTGTTAGCATCTTATTTTGATTATGCTGTATTGTTACTTTTAAACATTTTTCTTTTTTGTTAATTTTTACAAATACATTTATATTATTGCACATATATACAATAAACTATCTACAGCATGAAGAACCACAAAACAATCAGGAATTATATACATTTTACATTCATAGTGTTTTGACTATTTGTATTTGGCAGCCTTGAAGAAAACATCTTTCCTATATTGGTGCATCTAAAATTCTGAATGTAAATGAACATCTCTCACATCTCGTCATTATCAAATTAAAACATCTATCTAGACCTAAAAACATCTTACCCCTAAACAACTAAGCTTAATTGTAAAACTAAACTATCTGGTCTTCAACCATATCAGATACTTGAAAAGGAGTAAAATTAGTTACCTGAGTATATTTTGTATATAGATACTAATTTGTTATTATTGATTGCATTAGTGCGTGCTTTGAAACCATATGTATGCTTGGTACCACATAGGTCAGAGACAATCGACTCCCGTGGAACTAGAGATAAAAGTGATTGTGAACCATGATTTTGGTACTGGGAACCTAACCCAGGTCCTCTGCAAGAGAACCCAGTGATCTTGACTACTGAGCGATTTATCTGGCAGCAACACTTCAGTGTTTATAAGTCATTTTCAATGGTGTGCCCCACCTCACATACTTGTTTTGTTAATAAACAGCATCATCCTGTCTCATGCACACATGGCTCCATCACATGCATGTCACCCTACACATACACTGACGTGATGCTCTCACACTTCTAAAAGACAAAGGTCTCAGCATTTAGTTACATCCCTTTCAGACTCTTGAAAGTGAGGTGGCTAAGGATAAGGAAGAGATACTGAAAGAACCAGGCCTGACTGCTCAACTTTGAATTCACTCTTCCCAAAAGAAAATCAATACCTGGATTGTTTGGACCTCGGTTGATTAGTGTTCCTGCTGTTTGAAGCCAAAGAGCATCCCAACTGTCTCTTAGTTAAGTTTCTACTGCTGTAATAAAATACCATTACCACAACAATTTAGAGAAGAAATGGTTTATTTCAGTTTACAAGTTCTGGTCATAAGCCATCATGGAGAAACATCCAGAACTCAAGGTAGGAACTTGGAAGCAGGCACAGAAGCAGGGTAGAGCTGCTAGTAGCTTGCTCCACATGTCTTGCCAATCTTTTTGCTTATGGCACTCAAGACCACCAGCCAAGCGGTGGCACTACTCACAGTGAAGTGGACCCTGTCACATCAATCATCAATCGAGAACATTGCCCATACACTTTCCCACAGGACATTCTGCTAGGAGTATTTTCTGAGTTGAGGTTTCCTTTTTTCCAAACCACTCTAGCCTGTGTCGAGCAGACATAAAATCAGCCAAGCAAATTTACAATTCGACACACAAACACGTTGTTATTTAACTAGGACCTTTTCTTTCTTGTTTGTCCTTAAGATGTCATATTAATATCAATATCACAAAACAAATCACTCCACCTTTTAAAAGACCCACAGTCATTACAAGTCCAAACACCTTAAAAGTTGAATCTTTTTAAAATATCCACATCTCTTTCAAAGTTTCTCTAAAATATTAACTCTCTGAAATACTAACCACCTTCTAAAATATTTGAAAGACAAGAGTCTTTCAAAAATATCAAAACAATCTATAAAGTTCCAAAGTCGCTTATACGTGGACTCTGATACAGTAAAACCTAAGCCACATTCTTTTTACTCCAAGATGAAAGAACTGGGATATAGTCAGAACTAAATGAAAACAAAACCAAGCTCCAACAGTGTAAATAACCTGGTGTCAAACTTCTGAGAACCCTATATGATCCTCTAAAGAGCCAATGAAGCTGCCATCCCTACAAACAACACTCATTATACAGACTGAGGGAAGCTCCACTCGTCCCACAGCTACTGCTAACTTCAGTGGTCATCCCATTGTGCTGACATCCCTAGTGTACTGAGGTCTCCACTGTAACTGAGATAGCACACTCACCAGTCCTGTGCAGCCATCAGGGATCCTGTCTGCCCCATCTTATCAAGCTTCAATGAAGGACCTTCATCCCTGGGCCTTCTACTGTAACTGAGGCTATCCTGTTACTAGTGGCCCCTCACAGCTTCCAGTCTTCACTAGTCCCTTCGTATCCTCAGAACAAGGACCACATGGTACAGTTTTAACACATTTACCAGTTTCAACTACACACGTGAGCTGCATCCTTGGCATCCTCAGGACAAAACGTTTGGTGTGCTGACCATGAGCAGAGACTTCACCTCAAAGATGGTCTCTTTTTATTTTAATCAGTGGTAAATGGAAAATTTATTAATTTTAGGTGTGTTACATATACTATAATTTTAATAAGAGTGAAGTTTGGTTTATAAAAAAGAAGATTCAATTATTTTTGTGTATATACTTTTTAACTTTTTTACATATACATTTATATTATTACACATATATACAATAGATTAACTATAGCAAGAATAACCATAACACAATCAGAAATTATATAAATGCTACATTCTCAATGTTTTGGCTATTTCCTCAATAGTTCCTGCCTCACAAATATGCCTGTCAGATATATTGGGCCAAAAGGCTGAAGAAGATGACCCAACATTATATAGAGTTTTGGATGACTATTCAGGTAGAAAACTGTCTCTGCCATCTTTTCATTTGGAAAGCTACTAACCCGCAATCCTGGCATACTCAGATAATCAAATGTATTCCTTGTCAAGTCTCTGAGAGAGTTGAAGACCAGGTAGCTTAGTTTTACAATAAAGCTTAATTGTTTAGGGGTTAAGATGTTAGGTTGCCAAGAAGAGACTTGATACCCTATGAGTATATACAGGGGGAGGAAATCCCCCTCAGGAACAGTCATAGGGGAGGGGAATAAGGGGAAAATGGGAGGGAGGGAAGAATGGGAGGATACAAGGGATGGGATAACCATTGAGATGTAACAAGAATAAAATTAATAAAAAAAATTTTTAAAGATGTTTTTAGGTCTAGATAGGTGTTCTCAGTTGATAATGACAATATATGATGGAGATCTATTTACATTCAAATTTTAGATGCACCAAGATAGGAAAGATGTCTTCTTCAAGACGGTCTGTACTTAACCACAGCTGAGTTCTCAGCCTCAGCTAATGAGCATCAAGTATTCTAGTTAAATCAAAGACTTTACTGCAATGGTGCTATTTTCTTTTTATTTTTCTTTTTCTTTTCTTTCTTTGTTTCTTTCTGAGACAGGATCTGCCTGTGTAGCCATGACTGTCCTGGACTTGCTTTGTATACCAGGCTGTCCTCAAACTCACAGAGATCCACCTGCCTCTGCCTCCCTAAATGCTGGTATTAAAAGACTGTGCGTCCATGCCTGGCTACTGTTTTATTCTTAATCATAACTGATTCTTCAACCCCAGCTTGTTACAACCATAAACTATTAACTTAAAACATCACATAAATGGCCATGATAGTCTTTGAGGCACTCACAAAATTCCTTCTGATGCAAGCAGTGCTGCCACCACATTGCTCTCGGTATTGTTTATTTTCAAAACTCGCACAGTCTATAATACTCTGAGTGCCCAACATTTTTTCTAGCTCAAAGTTCAAATTCAGCATCAATCCTCCCCAAGTCATATGGTCAGATATGTCCTCCCAGCAATATCCCATGTCCTGGTATCAATATTTGTCTTAAGCTTCTATTGCTATGAAAAACAACCTGGCCAAAACCAACTTGTGGAGGAAAGGGAATGTTCCGGCTTACCACCTCTGAGGCATGCTCCATCACCGAGGAAACTCAGCCTGGAAGCGTGGAAGCAGGAAGTGAAACAGAAGCCTTGGTGCAGCACTACTTACAGTCTTGATTCCTACAGCTTGCTCAGCTGCCTCCTTCTATACCTGAGGACTGCCAGCCTAGGGGTAGTGCTGCCGACAGCGAGATGAGCCCCTTCGCATCAGTGATCAATCAAGAAGTTGACCCTAAACATTTGCCAGCCACCCAGTAGGGACACGTTCTCATTTGCAGTTCTGTCTTGAAAACTGACTTTATTTTACTTCAAGTAGATATAAAACCAGCAGCACAAACTTCTATAGACACTGAGCCCACAAAGGACCACATTGTCCTTATGTGGAACCTTCAGGGAATTTGTAAACTCCAGGATCTCTTATTTTCAAGAGTCTAATACATCACTGTTTCCTCTTGGGAAGCCGAGTGGCAAAACGTAAGGGCTAAAGGAGATCTTCTCACCGGGAATGTGACATATTCACACTGCAGCCAAGCCTGTGAATTTGGTAAAGCCTAGGGTTCCTCTCAACAAAGCCTATGTTTCTTTTTGAACACATTGACTGGTGGTTCATAAATTAGCCAATATATTCCAAAATATTTCCAAACAATTTTTCTCTACTTTTCCAGTCTAGTCTAGTAAATTAACACCTAATTCTTCATCTTATCAATAATGTACATTATATTAACTATATTGTACTATATATAATTAATATCTCTTATAATGAGTGAAGAATCTTGGTTAGATTTAAACGTGCTTGACACCAAAGGCCATCACGACAAGTAATGGAAAATAGAAATATAATAAATAATGTAAATTTTTCTAGGGTTGTGTGTGTGTGAGAGAGAGAGAGAGAGGGAGAGAGAGAGAGAGAAGAGAGAAGAGAGAGAGAGGGGGGGGAGAGAGAGAGAGAGAAGAGAGAGAGAGAGAGAGAGAGAGAGAGAGAGAGAGAGAGAGAGAGAGAGAGAGAGACTTACCAACACCCACAAACAAGGATACATACAAAACAGTCCTGAGTTCTGTTTGCCCTTGCCTTGAGACAAAGTCCCTCATGTTCACTGCCCCATGCCTGGCGAGGTGGCCTGCAGGCTTCAGCCAGTTCTCTGCCTCTGCTTCATGTCTTCTGATAAGAATATTCTAAGGCACTTTCTACTGTGTCTGGATTTGACGTAGGTTCTTAGGATCCAAAACAACAGTTGCCTGGTTTTGGCAGCAGGCACATTACCCACAGAGGCATTTCCCCAGCACCTTTGTAAAGTTTCTCAACAGTCTCTAAAGAAAATAAATTTTCAGGTAAATAGCAAGAGTCTTAGCTCCTAGCAACTCTTCTGAACACATCTCCTAAGTACTGGGTTAGGACCGCCAAAATCCCCAGCCCCCATCACCACTGAGCACACTCGATTGTAAAGAGATGGTTGCATCTGAATATGATTGACTTCTTCAAGGTAAACCATCTTATTAACTTTGTGAAAATTCAATAAATTGTTTTATAAATTACTGGCTTTGTAGCTGGAGAGATGGCTCAGCTATTAATATCTATGTTAGTAATATGTGTGTGTTTAACAATAATAATTAAAGGAAAAGAGGCTCTCATCATGAGAGTGGAGGGCATCAGGGGGACATAAGGGAGGACAACAGGAAGGGGCTGAGGGGGGAAAAACAGAAGTGGACAATATAATTCTCTTCAATTAAAGACATGGCTCACTCTCCCAATAGACCTGAGTTCTAGCCTCAGCATCCATATTGGAGCAGCTCACAACTGCCTATAACTCAAGCTTTTTGTGTTCTTCAAGCCTTATTCTTGCCTCTGTGGAAGCCTACACACACACACACACACACACACACACACACACACACACACATACACACACACACACACACAAATAGTAATAATAATAGAAATAGTAGTGAGACCTATATATGGGTTTTGACTTACCTACAAAGTCAAAGTAGAGTAAACCAAAATGTATGTTAGCATAACTCTCATGTCTTTCTGGGATGTGCATGTTTACACACTGGGAGAAACTGACCACTGCTGACATCTTGGTCAAGTGTCTTATTTCATTGATTACAAGTTTATTATTTAACAAGGTAGTTAGATGAATAATCTCATTTTCCCTCTACTTTTCTCCTCCTCCCTCCTTCCTCCCATTCTGCCTTCAATCAGACCTCGTGGCCTTGTATGTCAAACCAATACACCGTTCTACACTCAGCCACGCTCCAAGACACCCAGTTCTTAACCCTCAAATATAAATTCTTTATAAAATTTTAACTTGTGGAGAACTAGGGGCACTCAGAGGAAGGATAGCAGGCTACCAAGAAGAGACTTGATACCCTATAAGCATATACAGGGAGAGGAAGTCCCCCTCAGTCACAGTCATAGGGGAGGGGAGTAAGGGAAAAATGGGAGGGAGGGAGGAATGGGAGGATACAAGGGATGGAATAACAATTGAGATGTAATATGAATAAATTAATAAAATAAAATTTAAAAAAGAAAAAAATTTTAACTTGCTTTCTAGACTAATCTGAGAGAGTAAAGGCTGACTCATTACATAATCTTAACGTCTGTATGACTTTTGGTCAGGAAAAGTTGGGAAGTTTAGAAAATTTCTCTAAACCCAGTAACAAAAACTCACTTTAGCATTATGGACTTCCAGAAAGATACAGAAAAAAATAGTAGGAAGGTTCTCTATCTAACTTGAAGAAACATTTCCAAAGTCCTCCCACCTCATGCTGATAACTGGTCACTCGAAGAGCAGTGGGGTGTACTATCTGTACACTGTGGTTCCAGTAGGAGAAGACGGTTTCCAATTAAAGATGAAGTCTGGGGAGGCCGTTTTCTCTTACGTTCATGTCTAGAATCTAGAAAAATATTGAGTATAGAGACATTCTGCTCAGCATCACATTACATGTGTGTTTGCTCTTTGAATACGTCTTCTGTTAAAAGAACAATAACAAGGGCGAGAGAGTACACATTCGGTAACTGGCTCATGTCATTGTGCGGTGTAAAGCAAAAGCATTCTGAGGTAATTCTTCTACACAGGCTACAGATGTCAGGATCCTGCGGAGCCGTGCTCTGAGGACAGATTCTCTACAACTATGTTTATAAAAAAAATTGTACATCTGGAAAAAAACTTAGCAAATTTCTTAAGATGAGTCTGGCAGTGTCACTGTTGGCTAGCTGCTAAAGGTAGCTTTTCAATTTTATACTTAGCTGTGGGAAAGGAGAAAATGATAAAGGGTCAGGCGGGACCCAACGCCTAGCAAGAACTCCAGGACCCCCTGCACCAGAAGCACATTCATATTTAATACATTACATTAAGGGCTCCCAAAGTAACATTTTCCATCCCCCACCGTGGCTCTGTTTCCCACATGTAGACAAATTAATGAAGGTAGATTCTGGAACTGTACATAAATATTCAACTAGTGTCTGTATTTATGCCCCAGCTTACCAATAACTAACGGTCAGCTGAGCCAAAGTAACCATATAACTCAGACATGTAAAAGGATAGCTGATCCTATTTATTATACCACCTGTGAGCCTCCTAGGGGAATGGCAGTCTAGTGAAATATTTTGGTGTGCTGACACAATTTTGTTCTTGTTTATGAGGTTGTGCCAGCCTATCACTAATTTCCTGTTATAATTCTTTGCTTCAAAGGCCAACTCCACACATGGGAAAACGATTTTCTGCAAACAATCTTCTCAAAGCTCAACTGTCTCTGTCTCTTCAATCGCCTCTCTGGATATTGTCTTCACCTTTACACTTGCTTTTAGCCATCATAAGGGATTAAAATTAGCATACAGGGAAAAGCAAATCCATGAGCTGTGCAAGTTTTAAATTGTTATGTCGATTACCTGCCTCAGACTCTCCTCAGATGTATGGGAGAAAAAGAAAACTCTCCTTTCTAATTCAAAGCTACAGAGGACAATGGAAGATCATTTGCCCCAATGCAACTCACAAAAATGACCAAGAAGAGATGAACTGACATATCTTCGAGCTTACAACTGCTGCATGTTTCGATCCTAAGGTATTGGTGTGCTATGGAAAGTCTGATGATACCCATATCCTTTTTTGCAGGGAACATTGATAGCACCATCTCCCGGGACAGTGGTTATTGCACTTTACAAAGTATTATTAAAATGTGTAAATCCCAATTGAGAAGATCAGCACCATCAAAACTACAATAGAAAATGGAGTTGTTTCTGCCATCATATTTATCAAAGAACAGTAGCAGTCTGCACTGTTAGGACTTTTGGCTTTAATTTTTTTCTGTTATTTGCAGCATACAGTGTTGGTACTGTGTCTGCTGATTTAGCAAAAATACTTGCAGCTTGGGATTTTGAATTGTGGAAACATTTACTTCAAGCTAAGAATTGGTACTTAGTTCAAAGGATGTGCAGTTCTTACTGTGGGTGCTTATATTTCAAAAACCTGATATGCTGGATTAAGGAAATCTACTGCTGAAGCAGAGCTAAACATGTAACAAGAAGAGCATTGCTGGCTCCCTAACAATATTGGACAACACTGTTACTAGCACTTGCTTGCACTGGAACAGTAGAATGCATCCAGTAACATCTGGAAGTTTTCACTCAAAACAATTTCCAGAATTTCTTACCTGCTGAGGAACAGAGGGAATTATTCTATTAAACTATCTCAAGCCTCTCTGGACACTGATGATTTTTCCATTCCTTTTGTCAGATGAACTCTAGCATGTTAGAGAATTATACAGAAATTAGATCCTGGCCAATGGCTTCAAGAGAACTTGAGGAAGAAAATGAACAGGCAAATGACAATGACAGAGTCTAAAGCACACACTGCTGAACCCATAGTTTGTTGTGTTTAAATATTGCTGTGGTTCCTAATGTGTGCTTCATGTTGGGCCACATGGGGTCCTGATATGCGTGTTCCAAGTTACTGCCACTGACCAAGCTTCTCACCAACTTTGCCTTTTTGTGTCTATATGAGTGATCACACCATCTAAGCTGTCAGTGTGGACGAACATGAGAAATATTTCTTTCTCGGATGACTTATTATTGTGTAACATGCAAGTTTACACGCATGTTTTGCACATCTAAAGTGCATGTTCCAAACCACGCCTAATGGAACTGAACTTTTTGTTTTATCTTATTATCTAATAAATTAATACAACAAGGAGCTCATTAAATGCAGACAAGGAAGAGGGAAAAGGTGTTGCTAGAATGTAATTAGCAAGATACAAAGATACCAATTAACACCTATAGCAAAGAAAAAACAACTTTTCCCCCATGGAGCAGCATCAAAAATAAAACCACAGCTGGTTACACTCTGAATGGAGTGAGGATGGGTTTTAGCTTTCTATTAATACTGAGGCCTGGAAAGTTAGGGGGAAAGAAGAAATGAAAGCAGAAGCGGGAAGCTGTGTGCTGGCCAGTGAAGGTGGAGGGACTGTCAATGGAAAGGACTTCTGTTTAGAGCGCTACACAGCGGAGGCGCACGTCTCATGCCACTGGTAGTTTGTGTTCAGTCCCCCCAAAGTGCACTGAACCATTCACAATGTCACATCTTGTCAATTTCATCAAACAGCATTTTCCTAAGTAATTAGTGTGACATAATAGGTTTCATATGTCATAAACCTTTGTAACATCTTCAGCATAAGGAACCGCAAACTCAAAGAGTATTGTCTCGAGTTTTCAGAAGAAACGGTCAAAACCATCACAAATGAGTGTGATTTGACCATGTGGGTTTTATTGTTAAGGAAGCCACAGAGCACCTGCAATTTTGTTCATCAAAAGCTCTACAACTGCATGCATGGAGGTGGCTCCATGGGGAAGAGCTCTCGTTCTACAATCACGAGACTCTAGATCAGACCCCACGACACCCGAGATCAGACCCCACTGTCCATGTAAAAGCCTGTGTGACTGTCTGTAACTACAGCTCAAGGGGATCAGACAGACAGATCACAGGAGTCTGCTGGAAAGCCCATCTTGACAAAACTGTGAGAGACAATCTCATAAGACTAAGCTGGTAGTGATGGAGCAGGACTCCTAGCATCTTCCTCTGCCTTCCTACATGCACAAAGACCTACTCATCACCCGCCCACCACAATCACACTCACACACACTCACACACACACTCATACACAAATACACACTCAAACTCATACACATACACACACACTCACACATGCACACTCATACACACTCACACACTCATACACAAACACACACTCAGGCTCACACACACACACACACATACATACATACACACACTCTCTCACACACACTAATTTATAAAATGAGAACCATCAAGAACCCTCTCATTTTGCAAGTCTATAACGAAGACAGAGATAACTCACATATGAAGTACTGGTGCTCTAGCTGGCTCTCAAGACAAAAGCCATTAAGTGTTAACCTAAACTAATATTACACCGTTCTTCTCATGGGTGGGATTTCTAACATTCTATTTGAAACTAATTATATGCTCAGAGAAAAATCACACGAATAGTGGATGTACCCCCTTTAAGCCTTTTTCCCAGGTGTGTTGACAGATACATCATTGCCACATCTCTATGTGTGAATATGCACCCCACGCATACCCTCTGAGAGCAAGCAGTTGCTCTCTGATCTCCCTCTCTTCTCTCTCTCTCTCTCTCTCTCTCTCTCTCTCTCTCTCTCTCTCTCTCTCTCTTTCTCTCTCATTTCAGTGATTTCAATGAGCATATCTTACACACCAGAGCACTCTCTTTCCTCACCACAATACAATTACCATTTTGGGAAATGCACCATTTTGGGGAAATGCACCATTAATAGACAACTATATACCAAATATATTACAAATACCACAGTTTTGTAAGTTGATCCAATAATGCCTTTTATAGCATGCATTCCATCTCATGCTGTATTTTGTTGTGATGTCCCATCAGTTTCTTATAAACTGAAATGCATCATTCTACTTTGTATTTCATAGCAGTGACCTAGTTGAAGAAAACTTCACAACGCAATGTCCCTCACTTAGCTGGTGTGATGCTTCCGAATGATGTGGCTCAAAACGGGGTGTGTCTCCTTCTCAGGGTGTCACAAGAAGTACTTAATAACATCCCCCTGTGTGTGCTCATAGGGGATCAAGTCTCTTCTCGGTAGCCTGCTGTCCTTCCTCTGAGTGCCACCAGGTCTCCCCATCCAGAGGACATGGTCAAATGTGAGGCACCAGAGTATATGAGAAAGTCATTTCCCACTCTCCACTCAACTGTGGAGAATGTTCTGACCATTGGCTAGATCTGGGTAGGGCGGGAGGTAATCCCCCTCAGGAACAGTCATAGGGGAGGGGAATAATGGGAAAATGGGAGGGAGGGAAGAATGGGAAGATACAAGGGATGGGATAACCATTGAGATGTAACAAGAATAAATTAATGAAAAAATAATAATATTCACCTGTCCATCAGCATATATGTTAATTATCTTTAGGTTAAGTTTGTCTAACTTTGTCACTGTTCTGTTTCTGGAATTCCATTAGTGGTGGTTGTAGCTTAGGTAACTCTTGGGTTAACTTTAAAAATAGACTAAATGCTTTCATGGGTCAAGCTGTGCCTGCGCGTGTTTACCAGGCTCTTTCTATTTTCGGTGTCCGTTGGCTGTGTAGCAATTTCCTCTGAAATGAGGCATTCCATCTGGAGAGGAAGCTTATCAACAGGAAGACACTGTAAAGCAGGTGAAATAGCCCATCCTGAGGAACTCAAAAGCTTCAGGATGTCCCTGAAACTGAACAAGCCACTAGGCCGCTCTCACCCTGGGTTATGTCAGCACTGGCAAGAGAAGCGCTCTGACCTAACACGTCCAACTGCCTTGAAGAGGCTCAGACCGGCCAATCCACCTGAAGGAAATGGAGACTCGATGAGCTGCCCTTATGAGACAAAGGCTTGCAGAACTTCCTGGAGGAAGCAGAACCAACTGAACTGCCTAGAAAGAACGTTCTCCAAATAGTGGGGCTTCCTGCGTTTGGCAGAAATTCTAGCTCTCATGAGATGTCACCCATGCTCAGGTTGGCATCTTGCGGTGTGTCATGTCTGCCCCCATGAATAACCCATCACCCATACTCCTGTAATAAGCCCAGTAGCACTCATTGGCTCGCCAAGCTGGAGGCCAATAGTAATGCTACTTTCATTGCTCCTTTGCTCTCTCTGTAGTAAGTAGGTATTTGTTCATGTGTCTCTAGGAATAGGATCATGCAACACTCTGAAGAAAACAATGTACAACAAAATTGTAACTTGTACTCGAGTAAACAAACATAAAATGTATGGCCGTTACAATGCCCTCACCAACATCGACAGTTTTATTAATGGGGTATTTTTTTTTGTCTTAATTATCTACATATGACCTGTACACATTTGAATGTTTTATAAGGTTTGGTGCCCTTTCCTCCCTTGTGTATATGAATGAGAGGTTTCTCTCTCTCTCTTTCTTTCTTTTCTTTTTCTCTGAGACGGGGTTTCTCTGTGTAGCCTTGCCTGCTGTGGACACGCTTTGTAGACGAGGCTGGCCTCGAACCCACGTGATCCACCTGCCTCCCTGCCTCCCTGAGTCCTGGAATTACAGGAGAGCACCACCACGCCCAGTGATTTTTCTCTTTCAATGAGTGGCCATATATCCTCATCATCAGTAATGTTTATGTAATAATGTTTATGTAGAATAATTTAATGTTATTTTAGAAGCTATCCAAGCTGTGTAGTTGAGAATGCATAGAACTTGTATCTGTACCGGAGTGCAGAGTAAAAGTAAATTTGAAATAGAAACAGAAGTATCACTGAACTGCCTTTCTTTAGCCAAATTAGTACTAAATTTCTAAAGCTTTGATCAAAATCAAACTGCCATGATTGCCCCCTATGTCACACTACATTTTATATGACTTACTTGACACATTCCCTGCGAAATGACTTGTAAACCAGCTATCTTTTGCTGGATTTGAGACAATAATTCTTAAGTTCTTATACATTTGCCTCTTCTCTTGTTATTAATTTGCCCTCATTTTAATAAACCATGTTCTCTGAAAACTATTTCTACAAAAAATTATTTTAAGATGAGACTTGCATATTTCCTGAAAATTGGAAGCTCCTGTCTCTTATTTTTATTGTAGAAAGAAATTTGGTAAAAAAAAAAAAAAAAAAAAAAGAGGCTCTTAGAGTTTGATCAGAAATTATTATCCCTGAGATTTTTGGCAGCTGTGACGCTTGTGCAGTCTAAAGTCCAGAACTGCTAAAACATCTCATGCCAGTGGGCCTCACGTGAGCTTAATATATGGAACATGAAAGAGTGTTAGTTTCCCTGCAACAAGATTAAGCCACCTCAATTCTCTTCTTAAAAGTTTTATCCATATCTGCGTGTGCCTGTGGTGAGTGTGTGTGCAAGTGTGCAGAGCTGGACAGATGCAGAGGAAGGCATCGAAACCCCTGGAGCTGAAGTCACAGGAAGTTGTCAGTCCACACAATGGGTGCTGGGACTTGCGCTCTAGGCTTATGGGAAAATAGCTTGTGCTCCTCCCTGCAAAGCCATCTCTCCAGGCATCTATATCCAGTCTTAACCATCAAAAACCTAAATTACAGTGAAACCAGGTACCCAGAGTTTGTAAGATAAAAGATCGCCTCACCTCTACCAAAACACTGAAGAGGAAGCAGCTTTCACTGCCTTGCCCACCAGACACAAGCATGGCAATGCTGAGCTACTGAGTGACAGGTAGAGCCTATGTTCTGCCACACTCTGTTCCTCTAGCTGAAGAAAATGGTGACTTTAGGCAGGCGAAAGGGTTCATTGGGAGAATGTGTCTGCTGCCAAGCCTACATGACATACTGTAAAGAGAGAATAAATGCACGATTGTCCTCTGACAATTTTGAAAAAAATTTTTGAAAAAAAAAAAGGCTACTTGCACATAGAGTTTGCATCTGAGATGCCACTCACTGGGGTGAAGAATCAGAACCACTAGGAGGAATGACTGAGCTGGGGGAAGCATGTCTCTGTGAGTGTCCCGGTTATGTTGAGATTTTAGTCTAACATGGATCTTGAAATGTTCTCTAATATGGCAATAATCAGGAACACACATAAGTGGAATTCTAACAGGGATTTTTCAATCCCAGTATATTAAAGCACTGGCAAAAAGCCACCTATGTATATCATCAGATGTATGAAGCCAGATATGTAGCTTAAGCAACAGACATTAAAATGTAAATTATTCTGAATATGAAAACATTAATGCATAAGATCTCAGAATTGTCAAAACTATTGCATATGGGCTTATACTGTTGAGAGCACTCATTACAATAGATAGAGTGCTTACAAGCCTGGATTCTCTGTGATGAGGTCCAACGCTCAACTCTGAAATAGCTTTGGATCCAAACGCTGACTCGATAATTTCAGTACAATTATCTGGCCATACATTTAGCTGACTTCTGTCCTTAGACTATTTTGTCCTCTGGCTCGAGTAAATATGTTATGCCATGTGCAATTAGAGGATATAAAAGGCAGAGAGCCAGGACTTCATTAGGCTCAGCACAATTGATTCTGTCCCTGCTTCATAGTACATGGCTACACACCCAGCAGAATAATGTCTGGGGCTACAGGGAAAGAGACCTTTAATTCTCCTGTGTCCCTACACACAGAAGGCTAACAGTATTTGTAAAATTTACTTACTCATTGTGAATGGGGAAAATGAGGTTATGCCGGTCTACATCTGGAGCAGGATGACAAATTGCACCTGTCCTGTGTCAACCAGTAATTCTTGTTCTTTTTCTGCACCCCTGAAAGTCATCACCAGCCTTTCTCAGGTTGGTACCCTCCTCCTTTGGTTCTGTAGCTTGAGGCTTCATGGTAATTTGTATTTTTATTTGTATATGCTTGGTGTATTTGCACTGTCAGCCATCTTGAATACATACTCACACTGGGCACATGCAGGAGACTAGTCATCTAGTGTGCAGGGAATGCTCAGTCTCTGATAGTTATTCTGTCCACACATTACTCACCAATTGCTAAATGTTTGCTGTGCTCCAAATTTCTAAGCTTACTAAACTGAACCTTGGAAATTCTTTCAGAAGGAAAACATGCTTTCAAGCTTAAGTATGGATTTAAAATTACTGGGTTCTAGAGGAAGCCACTCTATCTCAATCTGTGAAAAAAAAGATGTTAAATTGAGCATTAAAGAGAGAGAAGAGATAGTATGTGGCTGATAAAAGAGTGAAGAGGGGGACTGTGAGTTAAAATTCCAGAGAAATATTTTTCTAGGAAATAAAAGCTATTGAATGGGGTTAAAAGTTAGGTGTATGAAAGAATAACTCAGCAAAAATGTCTAGAAGAATGAGAACTGAAATACTGCTGGAGATATTTGTTCTGTTCATATTAAAGAGGACATAAAAAGAGTCCAACTTACCTGCACATCTAGTGGCTGTGGATACACTCGTCAGACCCTGCATTACTTATTTCCTGTTATTCATTTCTATTTTACGGCTTGGATATAGGGACCCTGAAAGTGTGTAGTATTATGTCCAATGCAGGTACACACAGGATATGAGTAGACAAAGAAAACCAGATGGAAGACATTCTGAAAATTTGAGAAACGTGTCCAACTTGTGTAGCTATCTGAACAGAACACAGGAAAAAATAATTTGATGTTATATATAGAAGGCACTGGGGCATTAAAAAAAGTTGATAGAGGATGATACCAGGTCAAGATTTTCAGGGTTCAAAATATGGATGACTAGGTGTTGACAATGTTTCAGGTCAGATCACAAAATGGAAGAAGGAGTGCATGAAGTGGAATGTTCTGGAGAAAGAAGAATCAAAATGGCAGGCAACAGTTGTACAAAGCATCAGAATTGAACTAGGGTGTGGATTTCTTTGGGTCTGTGTGCCGACATTAAACAAAGGTGTGACAGTAAGGGAAGGCGTCATGGCCTATGAATGGAAGCAGAGAAGAGCAAAGAGGATGGGACACTCTAGAGGTGTAGGGATGCGGAGTCCTCTACCAATACAATATGCATGAAATTACCGAAGACCAATACCTCACAACAAGAAGAGAAATGACAGAATAAAGACAGTGAAATATTACAGTTTTTATAGGAGCTTTGACACTAGTGAAAGAACTGGAACAACAGAGAAGGTGATCTGCAGTCGAGCAAGCATTGCTCGGTCAGTGTGGACCAAGTATGCCTTCGCTTCCACAGGAAGGGAAAACATTAGGATGACTTAGGCTGCGTAAAATGAACTAGACTGATGTGTGCATACTTTCCTTCCTTGTTTGTGTTGTTTATGGGCAAATATGTCTTACATACAACCTTTATATTTCCCCATAAATATAAACACAAGGAAAACATGAAAACTGCAGTGTCTGCCAGACACGGGCCCCGGCCTTGGCAGAGAGCTCTGTTTTCTTCCATTTACCTGCCCTTCACGACACTCAGGTCCCCAACTGTAAAGGGCTAGTAGCAATTTAACAATATCCCTGCCTCACGGGGAAGAGCAGGTTATCCTAGAAACACAGAAGGGAAAATTCGGAATCACTCAGTAAGCACCTGTTCGTAGGGTTGCTAGCCTTCGGAAAAGCTAATTAGTACAAAATGGCAGAAGATAAAATCGGGAGCCATAGGCTTGTGGTGCCTTTGTACTTAGATGCTAACACCGCCAAACTCAATAAAGAGTCACTTTCCTCATTCGCAAATTAAGTACAATGAAAGTACTGCCCTTAGATGAGACTGAGACATCTTCGACAAAGCCTTTCTCAGTACAGAACTGAACCAGGGTTGTCTGTTTATAACTACTATATAAACAAATTGTCAGCTCTATCAACTCACTGTATGAATAGTTAAATATTCTTTATCTACTTATGTATTCATTTATTTATTCAGTTGGTATGGGAGTGCCTGACCATGTAACGAGGAAAAGGCAAAGGACAGCTTTCTAGAATGCGCTTTTGTTTTAACATGGGAGTCCTGAGGATCAATTTCTGCTTGTTAGGCTTGGCAGAAAGCATCTTTGTCCACTGAGCCATAATGCCAGTTCCGAGCTTATATTTAAACAAAATACTTCCATTAAGCATTTCAATAGCCCCCTAACACTATATAGATGGCTCTGGTTATAACATCTGCACGAACTCTATCACAACCATTTTTAGCTCTATGTGATGCTTTGAAAATACTTATGTAGACATCACAAGATTTTCATGATACATCCTTAACTAAATATACAAGTTGTTAAGATGCCAAATAAATTAGTAACTTAAAGCCAACTAAAGGTTCTTTAAATTTCTTGTAGATTCCTCACAATCAATAGAATTAATTGGCTACTAATAAGAGAAAAAACTCTGAATTTCCTTGGCATTAGAAAAAAGGGTATCTAAATTTTGTGATCAAACAACACTCATGTACTCTTTGGGAATATTCATCTTAATAATTAAAAGCAGCTGATATAAAAATTGAAACCATATGAAAATAAAGTTAATGACAAAATTTTGTTCATGTCTGGATATATAAATATGAGTTGAAAATCCTTAGGTTAAAGTATCTAACTTTCAACTACTGAGTAGATAAGACTACTGCCCTAAGTTTTAACACAAACATAAGGAATAGTAGTGGCTTGGTGCTGGAAAGGTGCTTCGGTGACTAAGAGAACTTCCTGCTTTTCCAGAGGAGCCGAGTTTAGTTCCCAGAACCCACACATGGCTTCCCTCAGCACCTCTTCTTCATGGTGCATATAAATGCACACGGGCAGACACTAACACACAGTAAATAAAACAAATCTTATAAAGCAAAGAAAACAATGGTGATGGCTGTGACCCTTCTCCCTGAGGTCAGGAAGGACTCTGCCATCTTGTTGGCTTGGAGGGGAGGGGAGACTAACAGATGCACTGTCCTCTGCAGGGGTGTTTCTCTGGAGAAGATCAATAATTCCACAGGAAAAGAGGTGAACAGAGTACACTTATATAAATAGATCAAATCGTCGTCTTTCAACTTGAAGATCTCATTTGTCTCATACCTTGTCTCTACCCCCGTTTTCTCGTTATCCTTAACAGGCTCTCTGCAGGTTTCAACTACACGTGCAAACTCCTCTAATGATGCCACAGAAGCCTGATAATGAACCTACTAACAAAAGAACATCCGGTTGCTATATTTTACCTCCATGGTTGAGTCTGTTCACGCTGCTACTGCAAAAATAGCACAGACTCGGGGCTTTACACAACAGGAATTTATTTCCCAGAGATCATGAGGCGAGGAAGCTCAAAATCAGTGTCCCAGGTCAGGAGGTTGTGAGTGTTCATTTCCTGTCCCACAGCTGGCTGCTTTCTTGATGTAGTCTCATGTCTTTCCTTCACTTTCACCTTGCTGACCTAATCTAAGTTTAAGACTTCTCAGTGGTCTCACCTCTGAATAATTTAAAAATTTGGAGACTATGCAAACTGTCGGTAAACTAAGGAGGAGGAAGAGGAGGGGGAGAAGGAGGAGGGGGAGAACGGGGAGGAGGAAGAAGAAGGTTGCAGACCTCATGACATTAAGACAAATGAGGTAGTGCATAACTATTCTTCACCATCAAGCTAAATTGCTATTAACTGATGATAAATTCCCATTGAGCAAGGCATTGTAGACCAGGTCTCACATTCTAGCACTCAGGAGGCAGAAGCACGAAGATCTCTACTGGTTTGAGGCCAATGTCATCTGTAAAATGAGTTCCAGTCAGGCATGGGCTACCTACTGAGAGCTTGTTTAAGACCAAACAAAACAAAACAAAAATAAATAAGTCTAATCACCTGTACAAATCACTCTGAGGAAAAATGGTTGACAACTTAATTGTGTCATGATCCCCATGGTAGGTTTTGGCCAAGATATAGGGACTTAAAATGATAGGTGCAAGAAAGCAAGAGTGTAGTTTTGAAGGCCCCACAGGAGCCAGATACCAAGAGACTCATAGTGTTATTTCAGATTAGTTTGGCTTTTTTTTTAAAATTTATTTATTCACTTTGCATTTTGATTGCAGCCCATCCCCCCTCCCTCTCTGCCCTACTGTCTCACCTTCTTCATCCATTCCCCTCCCCTTTTTCTCAGAAAAGAGAGTCACCCCACAAACATGCCAGCACGCCCTTCCACTTCAGGTTGCATTGGGACTAAGTGTGTCCTCTTCCACTGACTCCAGACACCATTGTCCTGCTAGGGGAAAGGGATCCAATGGCAGAAACTGTGTCTGTCAGTGACAGCCTCCACCTCAGTTGCTAAGTGACCCACATGAAGACTGAACTGGCCATCGACTCCATAAGCGTAGGGGGTCTATGCCCAATCCATGCATGTCCTTAGGCTGGTGGTTCAATTTCTCTGAATGCCAGTGGACATAGGTTAGCTGACTCTGTGTGTCTTCTTGTGGAGTTCCTGTGTCCTTCATGTCCCTCTATCATCCCCCAACTCTTCCAAAAGATTCCCAGATCTCTGTCTAATGTTTGGGTGGTCGCCCCCTACAGCCAAGCAGAGTTTCCAATGGAGGGAAATGGACACCAACACACCCACAAAACTTTTGACCCAAAATTTACCCTTCATACAAGAAGGGAAAGGAGAAAGATGTACCAGAGTTTGAGGAAATGGCCAACCAATGAGTGGCCCCACTTGATACTCAGCCCATGAGAGACAGCCAGCTCCTATAGATATTAATGATACTTTGCTATGTATGCAGACATGAGCCAAGCCAACTGTCCTCTGGGAAGCTCAGCTTAGGAGCAGATCAAATAGTGTGACTTTAATATTGTGCAGTGTCCTTCATCCCATAGCTTGAGATTCTGAGTAGCTGAATGGATCCCACAGCAGGTCTGGTGGCGAGCCACGTCAACATCTCCTGCCCCCTTGTGGGGTCACACATGTATGCTTTCTCAGCTTTGATAGGGAGTTTCATTCTTTCATGAGCATAAAAAAAAGGATTATCTTTTTCCAGATTCTTTTGAGACTACACAGATACATTTTTAGGATTGGGGCTGGAAAAATTATTTTAAGTTTTCTTCTTTGAATGACACTGATTTAAATACTTCCAGTTTGATGATGTGATTACAGTTTCATATGTATTGCTTACCCTGACCCCAGAAGTCCTTCAGGTTTCATGGAGTAAGGCATACATTTTGATGGAAACATAATGAAATGGTCACCAAGGATGTGGCCTTGGAACAAACTCTGAGGTAGTTTATTACTATTAGCAATTTCCATTCATGGCTGTCCGGTTCATATCCTATTACTCAAATTATCACAGTATGTCCTTAACCAGGAAATGTGACAATATGGAAGTTAGTGATAGGGCTTAGCAAATAAAGGTATTTCTAGACAAGCCTGGTAGGCTAAAATTGATCCTTGGAACCCAGGTGAATGTGAAAAAAGAGAATTAACTCCACACATATCCTGTGGTGTATGTGACTACACACACACACACACACACACACACACACACACACACACACACTATGTACCTACACTCACAAGTATATTAAATATTTTTTAAAGTGAAATGGGAAAATAGAAAAATCCAACTGACTATACTATTAGGAGAATAGTTTCAGAAAGCATATGGAAAGTCTCTTCTGTATTCACGTGTGCTGGTAAAAATTGGATTGCCATTTTAGTGTTCTAGTATTTCCTTTTAAACTGATAAAAAAGAAATAAAAATGTGTGTCTGTTAAATTTCCCCCTCCATCTCTCCATACAGCATGCTTCAACAAACACAGTTACTGTTTAATGATGTGTGTTTAACTGGTGTGTATAGGCTAAGAAAACCAAAAGTATTTTTCAGCTGATGCCTTAACTCCGTGCTATAAATATTAAAACACTAAAACACGCCTCAAAGTGTGTGGCTATGGGTTAGGCATGTAACCCCATCTGGAGTCCTTTAAGTCTCATTTCATCATCCCCTGTCACCGTTTTGACATCACAAATGGGGTGATTGCTCACTCACAGGTGCTACAATGCAGGAAGAGCCTCATGAAAATCAACACTGAATATAATAGGCACACAACACAGAATGTTACATCCACACGCTTAAATTCCTGGGGTGAGTTGCATTAATTGTCTCCACTGATAAATTTAGTTGCAGTAACTATCCTTGGTCCCTTCCTGCAGCTAAAAATGAACAAGAGAACCTCATATTTTCTTCTGGAATTGCTCATCACAGAATTGAATCTGTACTTAAAGATTCAAATTCGAGGAGACAGTTTTTTCACTCTGATTTGTTTCTTAAATCATGTGTTTGCTAAATCCTCATTTGCAATTTCTAGCTTGTAGCACTAATGGCAATGACTTGGAATTCTGCACGAAATCATCCACACAGCATGTAATTTACGATGCTCTGTTTATGTGAGCACTTCATCACCTTTCCTTTTCTGTTCTATATATTTCTAAATACTAAAGCGAGTTGAGAAAGAGTGTTTGTTCCTGTTCAATCAAACACTAAAGTTAATTATTAAAAGACTGATGTATTTAGTGAGTGGTTTTTAAAGTGAATGTAAGATGTGGTATCAAAAAAATATTCTCTGCAGGTACTCTCTTCCCAGTTTACTGCAAGGCTAGCATTAGCTGAGTACCACATACTCTTCAAAGCAAATCTGTGGTACAAACTGTGTGAATTCTTGTATTTTTATGAAGAAACTGAACACAAGAGAAATGGGCTAATGTACTCAATGTCTTGTACACATTATATACAAGCTTTTAAAAATATATATATGCTAGTGGTTTTTAAACTATGCCATATATAAAATGTATCTCAGCAGCTTACTCAAACTTAGCTTTCTTGGCACTATGCTCAGACATGCAGAGATTCAGGGTGGAGCTTTGCCTTTGTCTCACAACAATCTTACAGATGCTTACCATTCTAAATCCTATGCTCTGTGAGCCACTGAACTGTCCACACTGACTCCTACATGAGGAAAAGTGAAGATAGCTTGGCATGAGCTTGCAGGGCATTGGCGACACACACTTCCACAGAATTAAACGCCGTTCCGTTGTGGAATTGATATCAGCTTGCCAGCCCACATATTGTATCTAATACTAATTCTCAGCGTTCAATTCTGTACAGAAACTTGTTTCTGAGAACTGTACAGTCATGTGTCTCTGTGTTTAATTCTTGTTCTGGAAGCTACACCATTTTGATGTGGAGCAAAGCATTCTCTTTTCAAAGATTACAAAATTCAGCATGACAGTTGCCTTCCTGAGCAGGCGGGTGGCTTTAGTGGAATGATACTAATTAAGTGAGATGCTTGGTCAGCATTTTGTTCAGCTGAACTGCGAGGACCAGCGAAGTACCATGACATCATTTCACCTGCGAGGACCAGCAAAGTACTGTGACATCATTTCACCTGCACGTCATAACTACTTTACTTTGTATAACTATAATCGAGGGTGTTGAGTAAGGTACAGAAACTCAGGAGTTGCTTCATTGACTCTTATTTTCCTCCCTCTCTTAGGCCATTTTCACAGGGGAAAGGATGAGAAATTGTTTAAATGAATTAATAGGATATATGTATAGATTAGGGGCAACACAGGAAGGAGAAAAGACAGAGTGAGACTTCATGGTTTATATATGGACATGTGTCTTGTTTCATTCAATAAGAAGTTCAATTAATTTTTATAATAAAAGTATATAAAGTATATAAAGTATAATAAAAACATTTCCTGACAACTTCTCTCACTAATAGCTCCAGTGAAGTGATTAGAGGCCATTATACTCTCCTGAAATAGTCACTTCCTAGCAAGAAACCATTAAGCATTTTAAACTGTGGGACATGATTCTAGAGAATGAAAAATCTTAATTGTTAAAAATAATTATTATTCCTGAACTGATGGAATTAATTTTTCAACATGTTGGTGTATAAAGCTCTCTAAGAGCAATCTTTAACCAAGGTTCCATTCTCCTTGATCGTTAAAGCTTCCTATCTCTCTACACTTCACCTTTTCATTATAGATTTTAGTAGAACTTATTGGGTTTTAGGCCTTTCTCCTCGGTGCGAAGAAGCCAAATTCTGCCATGTCAGGAATCCTGTGCTTAGGCTGTGTGACCTTTGAGTTGCTGACCTTTACCTCATCAGGAGGTCCTGTGTTCTAGGCTATCCTTGGACTATTTGCCTTTGAAAGAAGTAGAGAAGTCTCAACTTGGAGCCACCCAGAGGATCTAGGAAGTTCTTACAAGGAAGTACTCAGAGAACTAGGAAGTTCTACAGAGAGCGATTTAGGCTATTGCATTCTTGCCTGGGGGCTAGGGTGAATGAGATTAAAATAAATCCTATTGACCTTGCTCTATATATGTTCCTGCTAGTCGGCAATAAAGTGAATCTTGATCAGAAATTTCCTGACTTGATTCGTTATTTCTTGCGTCTCTGTATCCTACTTTCAATCCCTACTCCTTCTTTCAGGTGAACCCTGATTCGATTTTTCCCGCAGGCTGGGACCCAGCAGTCCTCCAAATCAAACTTTGAACCAAATTAGTGTAGGGAAAAGATCACAAAATTATTTCTATGGGTGCTATTAAAACAGGATCTATTCTTTAGACTTGCCTCACAGTAATAACACCTGTTAACAATCAGAAAAAAAGTGTGTCCATGTTAAAACCACCACAAACACTATCTCTTTGATCCCTTGGTGATGCCTCCCCACCCCCGCCTAATGATTGATAAGTCGAAGAATGAAGTTTGCCCCCAAATTCCTCTAAAATGCAACTGATATTGTGTACATTAAAAAAAAAAAAAAAAAGTCTTCCAGGGGACTAGAGAGATGGTTTATAGTTAACCAAAACCCCTGTTCCTGCAGAAGACTAGAGCTCACCTTCTAAAACCCATGTCAGATGCCTGAAATCCTGAAAGGTACCTAAAACTCCAGCTTCAGGGGATCAGCCACTCTCTCCTCACCTCAAACACACACATGTGATTGCACACATTACACACACACACACACACACACACACACACACATACACACACACATACACACGACATACACACAAGCACATGCATATGTGCACTCACAATATATAAAATAGCAGAAATAAATATTTAATAGCAGGGCTATTATTAAGAGAATAGTCAACTATAACAGACAAAATTTGTAATAGCTTTGCAGTGGGACATAAGAGGGTCTTCTGGGATACTACTGTCTTAATTTTACCAGCAGGCTAGTAGCAGGGTAATTGTCGATTAAAGTTTATTTAACTGTTGGGTTGTGATTTCTATGTATATACAGGGTTATTGTCAATTAAAGCTCATTTAATTGTTGGATTGTGAGTTCTATGTGTTCACCTAAACTTTTAATACAGTATTGCTATTGTTGATCATGATCCAAATCTCAGGATTTTCTTCCATGTTCTCACACTCCCTGTTTGTGGAGCAGCCAGGAACAGAAGTAAATAAGAATATTTACTCCCTTCTTAAAGCCTTTGATTTTCGGTCAATGTTCAGAACAGCATTTGAAAGACAACATTTTTCCTTGAACAAAATATTTGTATTTCATGATCTGCATAAATACACATTTCAAGAGATTGTAAACTTACTCACGTTTTTATGGAGGTCCTTGGTTCCCATTCCTTTACACGAGCCCCAAATCATTCCTGGATAAAAATCAGTAAACTTAATTCAGAGGCATGATCCAGGATGAGACAAAACCCACCATCTTCTAGATTTATTTATGTTGTTACTATGCTCCAACTACAACTTTCAGCTTCTAAAGACTTTAGAATAATTTGTTTTCTCTAAACCAATTTGTATCATGTCAAAGTGAAATTGCAATTTTACAGCCACCTGGGGGAAGAAGTGATCCCCTTCCATAAATATAAAAGTAATCTGCATAAAATATGTACAAAGATAACCATGAAGACTTTAAAAGTGTTCCATGTGAAGGGGAGATGTGCAAGAACATTGATTGAATAAAGGAAGCCATTATAAAGTAACTTCATTAGGTATGTTCTGCTTGGTTAGTAAATTAATGTCAACACTGAGAATAACTTTATACGAATATTCATTTGGAGGTGTGGCCAGAACATGAGACAAGTATGTTTTCCCACTGAACCTCGATAGTTCCTATGAATAACATGGTATTTGGAGGGGCCAGTATATTGAATTCACAGATCCTGAGCTATCTTGCTTTATACTAGTCATCAAAGAGTATGTATATATTAATAAAAATAAATACTAGATGTATATCTTTCTTATATAAATTAGCTTCAAATGAAGGCAACAGACATTAAACAGATAATGAAGAAATAAGCACCTTCACATTGAAAAACTGGCAGCAGAGTATGGAAAATGGCACAGATGAGCAAACAAGAATGAGGAAAATAAGTTAATATTCTAAAATAAGTTTCATGAATACTTTAAAATAAAATAAGGTGCTTAAAATATTCGGATTTCCAATGAAAACCGTAACCATAAACATTTGACTTGGTAAAGAATACTCTGGCTTGTCTCTTTCTCTGATGCCATCTTCCCCCATTACCAGGAATGTCAGGTTGATGAAAGATTCCACGTTGCAATTTCTGTCTGATTACACAACCACCTTGAGTGATTCTAGCATCATTTAGCAACCACACTTTTCTGTAAGAGTCTCCAAAGTGAGTTTTAAATACTTCTACTGGCCTTGCAGACTCTGTTGTACATTTCTGGATCTGTCACATGGACAGTTTACACCCATACAAATGTGCTTTGTCACACAATAAAATACTGTCTGTATACACCAATTTTTTTTTTTTTTTTTTTACTAAATAGTCTTGCTCTTCTTCGAGTCCTTTCTTGCGTTTTTGTTTTGTTTTGTTTTGTTTTTTGTTTTGTTTTTTTGTTGTTGTTGTTTGTTTTCTGTTTGCGGAATCTCCCCAGTCCATCTTCATCCTGGTAGTGAAGAAAAGCCCTTGAGGGGAAATTTAAGTACATGAGCATATGGTGGGTTGCTGCCTCTAAGCCCAGAGGGCAGCACATCACCTCAGAAAGTGCTCACTTTCTATAACACTTATGGATAATATACTATTTAATTCCAACTCCTTAAGAGTAGTCGTACTAACTTGGATGGTTATGTCTCTTTAGTACAAATCAGCCATTCAGTTTATCAATATTTTGGTTTGTGGTAAGTGGATAGACGAGAGAGAGAGAGAGAGAGAGAGAGAGAGAGAGAGAGAGAGAGAGAGAGAGAGAGAGAGCGAATAGCAGAATTCCTGGCAATTTTAAGTGTGATTTGAAACAAATACTATGTGAATATCCCTTTGCAATAAAATGTGTTTTAATTATAAAAAAAATCAACACAGACTCCTTGAAGTAACAATTAAATCTTCAGTAAGGCTTGAATACCAAGCGTTTTTAAAGCAAGAAATGCATGACTGAAAAGAGAACCAAGGGCAGCCCACCAAGCTGCCGCAGGAGAGAAGGATGTCGTTCACAGAATTGTGGTGGCTCAGAACCATGTGGGAGTCATGCTGAAGGGCATCAAGAAGCAGTAGAAGTAGAAACGGAAGTGCAATGGCCTCGTGTACTGATGTGTGTGGGACACACTCCAGGGAGAAGTGCAATGGCATCGTGTACTAATGTGTGTGGGACACACTCCAGAGAGAAGCGATCCAGCACATAAGGTTACAAATAAAGGGCAGCAGAGAGATGCTAAAATAGAAAGAATGGTGAGTTTACTGTCCTCATGCCATCACCCTCCATACTAGGGGTGTTAGATTGTTGGACACTGCATTTTGACATTGTCATCTGCAGTGTGTTGTACTATCTTGGCACACAAGTAGCACATGAGCTACAGGTTTGTAGCCAGATGACATAGACTCTGCTAAAGTAGAGGACTGCTGTGTGCAGCTCCACTACAAGTACAAACTAACAAATCTCTGGCTTAGGGGACATTTGAGTCATATGAAGGAGCTCAGATTATTTACTCTTTCACTAGGTACATAATTTTCTGCTTTGTTTATAACAGAAATAATATCGTGGACATAATGATAAAAAAGAAGCTCTTCATTTTTATATATAGTGATGACTTAGGCTTCAAATTATCATTTTTCCTTACTCTTTCTTTTTTCGTAGTCTTTGCAGAGAAACCAGTTCAGCAAACTGCTTCCATATTCACTTCCACAATTCAATCAATATTTATTGAATAGCTGTTGTATGTTAAGGACTCTTCTGAGCTCTGGGAATATATATATATTCCCTATTTAAGAAAGTCTAGTTCAATTGATTCCAGTATGAAGATCATTGGCTATATGTGTCCCAAGGCATTGTAGGTGACAATATCAGAATGCCATGTCCAACAGCCTAATACCAGTGGTCTCGATGGTGAGAGCATGAGGACAATGAACTCTCCACTCTTTAAGGATCTGCACCCCCCCCCCACTCTCCTCTTTGGAGTTATCATTCTAATGAGAAAATGGGATGGCGTAAAATTATCAAGCTATATAACAGAGATTAGTATATAATTGGAGCGTGTTGCTCAATGGACAAATTAGTTCCTGAGTAAGGAAGAGGATCTGAGGTTGAATGCCCAGCATTCAAGCAAAGGCTGGGTATTGGTGTGCATCTGGATGTATAATTGAGGGAGTGTAACTGTGTGTGCATGTAGTGCAGTGTCTGTATATGAGGGCCAGAAGTTGACGTGAAGGGTCTTGTCCTATTGATCTCTCCCTTAATTTTGAAATAAGATCTCTCTTATTGAACCTTTGGTTTGAATCTCAGGTAGTCTGGCCAGCAAGACGCAAGGATCCTCTTGCCTCAATGTCACTGCACTACAGATGTACACCACCATATCCAGCTATTATGTGCATGCTGGGCATTCAACCTCAGATTATCTTGCTTATTCAGGAAGTAATCTGCCCAGTGAGCAAGCAGCTCCAGTGTGAATGTGTAATGTAAAGCACAGGAGGACGGCAAGTTCTACTGAAGAAGTGACATTTGGATGAAAGCTGATGGAGATAAATGAGATGGAGGATGGATTTTCCAAGTGCCAAGATTCCTGGAGAAATAAAGTTATAGAAATACAGAAGGAAAAGGCAGACAAGACAAAAGCAGCTTCCTAGGAGTTCCAGCTAGAAGGTTTAGGACCACTCTTGATGCTCAATGCTGTGTCACACATAGTGTAAATCTGAACTGTCCACCACAAGATCAGTGCGCTAAGGCACAGGCCTCAGTCATGATGTGTTGTAAAGTGGCCGTAGAAGCTGCAGGAACATAGTAAATATCACTGGAGATGGAAACATGTCCTCTCCTTTCTTCATGACTGCCCTTGTTGGGGCAGCATTGCTCACCAAACACTCTTGACATATGACATTGCATGACCACAAGCCCAAGACAACAGACTTACATGAGCTGGAACAAAACATAAGAACTGTGAGCCAAAATAAAACCTCTACTTACATTGATTAGCTCTCATTAAAATGAAAGAAAGAAGTAGAATGATCATAAGGCATGTGGCCCCCATCTCATTTCTCAAACCATATTCAGCGTTTCTTCTAACTAATTGCTATGACCACCGCCTTAAGGAATATTGCCTAGACTTGGAGTAAATTGACTACCCTGCTTCTTCAGTTTTCAGTGAAACACCATTGGCTGCATAGTGCTAGAAGCAGCTTTGGCTTCTCTCAGATTCACTTTCATATTCCCAATAATAACCCAGTGGGACCTGCAGGTCTCTTCTCAGGATTTGATTACGAGTTTTTACAGATGGGTTCAGTGTGGGCAGCTCTGACTGTTCTGGAACTCACTGTGCAGACCTGCTGGCTTCATGCATTCCCTGGGCTTTCCGCCTCCAGAGTGGTGCGGTTACAAGCCTCTGGCTCTAGCGACTCTCCCCCGGCCATTTTTTTTTTCCTTCATCTTGTTTCAGGTACTTATGGGGCTTTCTACAATCTCTTGGGACACAGAATGCAAGGTCGACCTTTGAGGATTTAGTTGTCTAGACAAGCTCAAGGAATCAACAATTTCAAGGGCAGTTAAATAACGAACTAGGACTAATTCTAAAGTGTGTATCATTAAAACAGAGGCACACAGGAAATTATTGCAATCCATACCTACTGCATGTGTGCATACGTGTGTGTGGGGGGGCTAGCTGCATGCATGCATTTATATGCCTATGGCATTTATACTTGTCAGTGAATGAGTGTGCAACATGGGCCCTTGAGAGCATTTGGGTTTGGGAAGAAGGCGAAGGTTTAGTTTGGGGTGTCTTACCTCTATTGTGCGTTCTCTCTCTCTCTCTCTCTCTCTCTCTCTCTCTCTCTCTCTCTCTCTCTCTCTCTCTCTCTCTCTCTCTCTCTCTCTCTCTCTCTCTCTCTCTCTTAAAGCATTCTCTCTCTCTAAACTTGAAGCACCTCAATTTGTCTATGTTGGCTAGTCAACGTGCTTCAGGGCTTGCCTGTCCTCAGCTCCTCAGTGGTGGAGTTAGAGAAGGGTGTCTCCTCATGTGTGCTACTGCGAGAGTGCCAGGACTCCGAAGGAAGTGCCTTATGCTTACACAGCAGGCACTTGACTGACTGAGTAATTGACCCAGACCTACTCACTTTAAATACATATGTGTATATTTAAATAGCAAACACCAATTTGAATTAGCTAATGATTAGTAAATAAATAAAATGAAGGAAGCATGGCAGTAGAGGAATGGAAAAAGCAGACTAGTTTTGTTTTGTTTTTAGTTTTTCCTAGTGATACTCTGCCTCCCAACTAGACTTATCCCCATTAGAATTATGAATATTTTCTTCCTTGTGAATAGGCTTAGTGTATTCCACAGTGTTATCAGCATCTCAAAAGTTCTTTAAATTGTAAGCTTGCCTTCCCCAGCCTGTGCTGTAGCATTGTGTTTGAGTACTTCATTTAAAGCTGTAGGCCTTCAAAAATATTACCTTAAGTGATTCAGCAGTGGAAATGGCCTTTAAATACTACGAGACTCATTCCTTTTAGAATATTGTAGGCTCAAGATTTTCTGAGTCTGACTTGAGTAAATGAATTTTCTAAGGTTTGCTATATTGCTTTTCAATGCTCCGATTATGGAAACAAATACATTAGAGTATTGCTGCAAAACTCCTTTGGACTTTCTCTTCAGGGCTCTATTTGTATGTTAAGAAATGAAATTTGGGAGACATTAGCATGACTATCATGGCTCAGTCACACAAGCTGCATATACTCCTCTTGCAAATGGCCACAGTAAGTACTATTTTTTCCATGCATTTTATGTCCCCAGGAAAGATTTAGAAAATTTCTAGGATCCTGATATTAGGCACCTGCTAAGGCAACACGGCCAAATGTCACTGTCTTAAATGTATCTAAATTTTTATAAGGATCCATGATTATTTCCTTGTGCAGCAAAATGAAAAAAGATAGTACAATAATTCAGCTTCAAAAAGAAGTTCAACTAATCAATCATTTTTCTTATTTTCATACCCCTATATACCATAGAATGGAACAAAATTTTACACACATGTCTAATCCCAGCCTAATTCTGCTGTGGACATAGACCTTGGACAGTATAAAAGTATCTTTATTCTTGAGTTTTTGTAATGCAATTGTATAGATATGATTGAAACATGGAACACATTCTTTTCCAAGCAATTAATTTTTTTTTTCTAGTCCATGTAGGCATAGTTTATTAGGCAATTAACTGTGGTAAGCTCAATTATAGAAAACATAATTCATCTGATTTAGAAACTTAACTGACAATGCAAGTGAACTTTGGCTAACCTTGTGGGGCAGAATTTGAAAGTAATAGGGAAACAAGAGCTTGATCTGCTTAGAGGATTCTAAACTGTAGCAGTGTTAGGATATAGGGATGGGATATGCAGTAGTAAGGTTTGAGGGGATTTAGCGGTGCTGAAATTAAGCTTTAAAAAAACAAATGGAAGCTATTCTTCTCCAAATGCAGCAGAACGTGCTTCTTTTAGGGAAAGAGTTTACTTTAAAAATTATTATATACTCAAGCCTGTGCTTGGTAGTTATTTTTGCTACTATGAAATCAAGAACAATGTGTGGCTCCTTAAATGCTCAACTACATTTTATTCAATATTTTTCATTAGAAAAAATACTTTATCTCAACATAGAAGAGTTAAGCTATACCCTAAAAGTATCGTTAAATTGATGACTTCATTGCCAGCCAAGGGGTCCTACAGAGCCTTCTATCATTGCAAGACTTTGCCAAAGCTATATAATTCTCCGTGACCTGATGATAAAAGCATAACTTATTTATGTCATTAAACACAGAGAAACCAAGCTGGTGCCCAACTGAAGCCTCATGCCTACTGTCTATCAGTAATGTTTCAGGGTGGTAATTTTCGTGTTATCTGACACAAAAAGTAATCATCAATATTGCCTAGATACAAACTCTCTTGTCTGTCACAAAGGGAAAATTCCATTATGAGGTATTTTGAGACCTGCTCTTGTCTCTTGATACAAGAACAACATTTTAGATGCAGTTAGGAATCTTGCTAGCTAATAAGGTAGTGTAGGTTCTCCATCAAACTGTATGACTTCAATTCTGCTAGGTAGTTGGCTAGGTTACCAGAATTTTTCTTGCTGTATTAATTTTATATTTTAAAAATCCTTTAAAATTCTTTTATAAGATTCACAGAAAATTATAGGTTCCAAAACAAAAGTGACAGAGTAAAATATAGCAAGTATCCAGATAGGGTTGAATAGTTATGAAGTAATTTTCTTCATTAATGACACATAAATTTTATAGTAGCACTCAATGTGTCAAATAAGCTCTAAGCAATACCAACTGTACAGAAGTAAGGAAGAGAATTACATGCCCATACCAATTGTTAATTTTCAGGCCATGTCTATGACCTAAAATATCTGCAACTATGATCAGAGTTTTAAAATGAAATGTCAAAGCTGGATATAAATGGAGGTAGTAAGTGGTGGGGAATATTCCGGGGATGGCAGAGAGATGACTAGCTGGGATGCTGTCCCCGCTGCCCCGTGGATAAAGCATCAGTCGCCATCATAAATGGAGAACTGCATTTTTTGGATTCGGCATGCGTGATACTGATGTTAACAGTTGAAATAGAACACTGACTGTGGAAAAAACAAGTAGAGATTTTTGGACTCAAGGGTAAAATCATTGTGAATATTAAACAAAATTTTTATTGCTGTTTATAATATTTCAATTCTACATTTTTTTTCAAAACTTGGGCTTCCTATTGGTTCTCTAAATCATTACTGTCTTCTATGAGACTCAAGCTTTCTTCCTCCATTGCATCCTTTTCTCCCTCCCTATGCTACGGTCTCTACCTAATTCCTTAAGCAGGGTTGTTCACTTCTAGGTGACACACAGTCAAGATGCCTCTGTATTGGCCTTAAAAGGCACACTCAGGAAAATCAAACTGGAGTAGCCAGCCAATCAGCTCATGGATATACAATTTATATATTCACATTATAGATGGACAATTCAATAAAAAAGTCAAGGGCAAGTTAATAAAAGAGTTCAACAGCATATTACCAAGATGAGGGAAAGAGTGTTCACATGTCTAAACAGACAGTTAAGGTGACTCGCAGAGATTCCCACACCTATGCACTATGGAGTCCCTGAATTGTTTTCCCCCTTTCTAACTGCTAGCAACCTTGCTTAAAATCTATATTAAAACATCTTTCAATAATTCCAAGTTCTACCTGATATGAAAGTTAAATTTCATAGGTAAGTGTAAAGTGGACAGAGAAGTGTGCCATGGAAACCAAATTTAACCAAACTGTCCACAAATATGGTCCTCAACCATTATTTTGGGTTTCAATATATTGCTGGCATACAAAGGAACTAATTAAAGGCACACAAAATAGACTTCCTCAACACAAAATTTTATAATAATTTGAAACTTTTCTTGAATTCAGTAATTCTAGTTTGAAAGATAAAATGATATAAAGATAAGTATGTGACCAGTACTCTTGTACATTATTTATAAGTTAAGTAACATAAAAATAATGTCTGGAGAGCATAGTTTTTAAAACCAGTAAATAATTTTACTTTTTAGAAACTGATATAGTAATAGGGTCCTCTTTTACCAAAGCCCAGCACTGTAGGCTCTTTAACACTCTCCATAGTTACTTACTCGGTCTTCATATCACAGGACACTAATGTCTATAAATGTGGCCTCTGTTGTTCTTAATTTTCTATTAAATATAGACTTAACCAAGAAAATAATAAATACAACAGCTGCTGACTGAAGATAAATCAATTGTGAGAACCAATATACATAGATATATTCTCTGCTTACCTAGACATATAGCAATGCAAACAAATGCTATGTTAGCTGGGTATTGCAGAAAGTAATAGGCCATAGTTAGTGCTTTGGACATCTCTCAAAAGCATGTACGCCAGGATCTGTCTCTAGCTTGTGACATTACTGGAGGATGGATGGTAGAGGTTTTTAAAAGTGGTTCCAATGGGAAACAGGATAATACAGGAATTACTGTGAAGGGAGTGTTAGGAATGCAGGCACCATGAAATAATCAGATCACCTGTACCATGCAGTCCCATTGTGATGGCTGTGCCACCACAGTTCCATGCAAAAGACCAAATAACCATGAAATGAAACTCATAAAACTGAGTCAAAATAAGTCTTTCCTCCTTAAAAGCTGATTTATTTCAGACGTTTTGTCACAGGGCTGGCATAGACTGAAGCCAGTAAAAACTCACTTTTTTTTCTGTTGTTTTTGGAAACATGGTCGTACCATGTTGCTCAGGCTGGCCTTCATCTGACCTTTCTCAGACTCTGAAATTCTGAGATGAGGAGTGTGTCCCTCCCTCCATGCATGGATAAGTAATAAAATGGTAAAGTTAATAGTATAACTGTGAAACAAGTATTACGGTTTGTTGAGCATTGTACATTATTATTTTCCTTAAGCAAATACTCTTTTAATTGTATGTTTCTATAGAATCTTTCCTCATGGGCATGTTTGTGAGGAAGTTTCTCAGTTGTGTCAACTGAGGTGAGAAAATATTCCCTGAATGGTAGTCTTCCACGCGGTCTGGGTACAGACTGAAAGGGAGCAAGAGGACAAGTGGAACCCCAGCACTTAGCTCATCACTCTCTGCTTACACCCGCAGCTGCAATCAGCTACCTCAAGTTCCTGCTGACATGGTTTCCCTGTGCTGAGGAATGACACACTCCATCTGCCAGCCGGAAATGAACCTCCCCCTTCCCAAGTTACCCTTGTTGGGCATTTTGTTTACGACGAGGAGAATATAGCTAGCAGCAGTGACTGGGTTTGAATTCCTACATAAGGGTCTCTGCTACTTACGAAAAGGTGCAAATGTTTGGTCTTTGACTACTTCCAAAGCTCATCCAGTTAGGTCAACATCACCCAGAAAAGTCTCCCATGGTTTCAGTTTATAGGTAAATGATTAGAGAAATTCATGACTTCTGAGTTCTCTCATCTTCACCTCTCCAAAGAATATATCCTATCACTGTTATCCTATCCCAGGGCAGAGCCCTGATACATTAGAAGCTGCATATACTTACAGGTTATCATGGCAACACCAGTAAAATCTCACTGCAACCATCTCCAGACTCTTCTAACTGCAATCAACAACACTGAGGCTGAAATTTAAAGTGTAACCCAACTGCACAATAAGCGAAACAATACGAAGCATAAACTATTTTATGCCTCGTTCAAAACTCCAGATGCCTCATCTCTCCGCGTTTTTCCGCCCCTCACCTTTCTAAGAGAACTGTTGGTGCCTCCTTGATGCTTTCTGATATAGATCCTGAACACTCTGACATATGGAGTTGTGCTATGTTCTGAATACATTAGAAAACAATTTTAGGAATCTAAGCACAGTCTGTGCAATTGATTTCTCCTTTTTTTTTTTTTTTTTTTTTTTTTACAGGCTCTGAAGACAAATTTGAAAGACACAAAACAACCATGAGATAATGAAGATCTCTGTGAAAGCAAAAAGTCATAAACAAAACCTCACCAGTATGTCAATCATTTTGTCAGAGCACACATCTACTAGGGGGATAAGGCAGACTGATTTGCACATTACCACTCTGATGGTGCACAGAGTGCTCAGCCATAAACAATCCTTTCTGCTTCTCCTGTTGTCTGCACTCACAAACCAGGAAAACATCAATTAGCAAAAGGAAGTGACTTTACTGTATGATTAAATGTTTCTAATTTTGCAAATCCTGACATCACACCTGTAGTCAGTTGACAATCTCAGTGACAAATGGACAAGTTTGGAGCCACCCTTGCGGGATGCATGCCAACACGAACAGTCACTTATGGGAAGAAGTTTGGAGATGTTTCCCAATCAGAGAAGGCATCTGTGTGACTGATCCTAGACTGCTGAAAACAGAAACAAAAAATACAAAATGTTTCCATTTAATAATATACTGTTTTGATGTACATAGTTTTCTCTCAATAAAATTTGCTGATATTTTTAAAATATATTCTTTTCTCATGTGCTATATCTTGATTATAATTTTTCCTTTCCTCTACCTCTCCCACTTTTTCCTCACATCCTTTTTTTTCCTGATCAAATCCTTTTCTATTGAAATAGACCAGAGTTCTAAGAGATAACACTAAAGCATGACAGAAAAATATATAATAAGATGAAATAAAAAATTTCATATAGAAGTTGGACATGGCAACCCAACAGGAGGAAGAGTCTCAAGATCAGAAAGAAGAGTCAGAAATATACTTGTTCTCATAGTCAGGAGTCCCATAAAAATACTAAGCAGATAGCTATTATATAACAGAATAGTTGGTGAAAATCCAGGAAGGCCTTGTGCTTGCTGTCTCAGTCTCTGTGAGCTCATATGCTTCAGTCCCCCTGTTCCCCTCCCCACCCCCTCTCTCACCCACCCCCTCTCTCTGTCTATTTCAGATGTCTATTTTATTTTCCCTTCTGAGTGATATTTAAGTGGCCTTCTCTGAGCCCTCCTTGTTACTTAGCTTCTTCGGGTGTGTGGCTTATAGCATGGCTATCCTGTACTTCACGGCTCATATCCACATGTAAGTGAGCACCTGCCATGTGTGTCTTTCTGAGTCTGGGTTACCTCACTCAGGACGATCTTCCCGAGTTCCAGACGTTTGCTTACATTTCATGACGTCATTGTTTTTAATGTATGAGTAGTAACCCAACGTGTAAATGGGCTACATTTTCTTTCCCTATTCTTCAGTCGAGGGGCATCTAGCTTGCTTCTCGTTTCTGGTTATTATCAATAAAGCTGCTATGAACATAGTTGAAAAAGTGTCGTTGTGGTGTGGCAAACCACCTTTTTGTTATATGCTCAAGACCTCAACACAAAACAGGATACACCTGAAGAGTTAATATATTTTTAGGTCTACATAGATGTTCTAAGTTGATAATGACACTATGTGATGGAGATTGATTTACATTCAGAAATTTAGATGCACCAAGATAGGAAAGATGTGTTCTTCAAGGCTGTCAAACACAAACAGCCAAAACACTAAGAATGTAACATTTATACAATTCCTGATTGTGTCATGGTTCTTCTTGCCATAGGTAATCTATTGTATATATGTGTACTAATATAAATGTATATGTACAAAAATAAAATAAATTTTTAAAAATCTAAAAAAAAAAAAACCCCAAATACCTTAAATCTAGTGGAAGAGAAAGTGGGCAATAGTTTTGAACACATTGGTATAGGAGACATCTTCCTGAACTGAACACCAGCAGCTCAGGCTCTAAGATCAACAATTAATAAATGGGACTCATGAAGCTGAAATGCTTCTGTAGGGCAAAAAACACTGTCAATAGGACAAAACAAAAAATAGGCAGCCAACAGAATATGAAGAAATCTTCAGTAACTCTACATCTAACACAGTGCTAATATCCAAAATGTATAGAGAACTCAAGAAATTAAACATGAACAAACCAAATAAGCCAATTAAAAAAAAAATGGGATACTAAGCTACACAAAGAATTCTCAACAGAGGAATCTCTTATGGCTGAGAAGTACTTAAAGTGCTCACAGCACATGCTAGCCAGGATGTGGAGCAAGGGGATCAAACCTCAATTGCTGTGGGAGTGCAAACTTGAACAACCACTTTGGAACTCAATCTGGCAGTTTCTCAGAAAGTTGGGAATAGTTGTATCTCAAGACCCAGCATGCTGTTTCTATTATTATTATTATTATTATTATTATTATTATTATTATTAGTAGTAGTAGTAGTAGTAGTAATTGTTATTATTATTAATTATCATCATAATTATCCTCATCACCACCATTATTTATTATTATTAATTAATACTATAGCTCTGTGGTATAACTCAAAACCAGGGATGGTGATTTTATTCTTTTATTCCTCAGGTTTGTTTTAGCTAGTCTGGCTTTTTCCAGAAGAAGTAAAGAAGGTTTGAAATGTGAAAATCAGTAAACATAATCCACCCTATAAGTAAATCAAAGAAAAAACACATAACAACCTTGGTAGATGCAGAAAAAGTCTTTGACAAAACTTAACACCTATTTATGACAAGATTCCTGGGGAAGTTGGAAATACAAGGGATATACTTACTTACACACAAAAAAAGACAATGTACAGCAATCCTTAGCTAACATCAAATTAAATGGAGAGAAATTCAAGGTAATTGCACTAAAATCAGGAACAAGTGAAGTCTGTCTAATCTCCCCATATCTTTTCCATACAGTACTTGAAATTTTAGTTAGAGCAAACAGACAACTGAATGAGATAAAGGAGATACAAATTGAAAAGGAAGAAGTCAAAATTTTGTTATTTGAAGATGAAGTGATAGAAGATGCTCCAGCACACAACAAGAAAATTTGCTCAGCCATGTTCATAGCAGCCTTATTCATAATCGCCAGAACATGGAAACAGCCTAAGTGTCCCTCAGTAGAAGAGTGGATAAAGAAACTGTGGTACATTTACACTATGGAATACTACTCAGCTATTAAAAACAAGGAATTCCAGAAATTTGTGGACAAATGGATTGAACTAGAAATGATCATAATGAGTGAGCTAACCCAGAAGCAGAAAGACTCAAATGGTATTTACTCACTTATAACTGGACACTAGCCCAAGGGGCAGGTCCCATGAAAGTCTGCACCTACCAGGAAAGTAGGATAGAGGTGAGAACATCCTATTGAGACTCTAGGTGAGAAAAATATAGGGGATAGGGAAGTAGGTGGATCCTGAGGGTCCTAGAAACCTACAAGAGGAACATTATGATGGGCAGATCTGGGCCCAGGGGTTCTGCTCGATCTAAGGCACCAACCAAGGACAATACATGCAGTCATCATCAAACCCCTACCCAGATATAGCCAAGGGACAGAACATTCTCCACAGTTAAGTGGAGACTGGGGACTGACTTTCACAGGATCTCTGGTGCCCCATATTTGGCCATGTCCCTTTGTTGGGGAGGCCCAATGGCACTCGGAGGAAGGATAGCGAACTACCAAGAAGAGACTTGATACCCTAGCACCATATTCAGGGGGAGGAGGTCCCCCTCGGTCACAGTCATAGGGAAGGGGGATTGGGGTGAAAGTGGGAGGGAGGGAGGAATGGGAGGATGCATGGGATGGGATAGAAAATGAGATGTAATATGAATTATTTTATTTTTCAATAAAAATGTGTTAAAAAAATAAAATGTCAAAACCAAAAAAAAAAAAAAGTATGCATAAATGAAACTAAAAAATCCATCAGGGAAAACCTACATCTGATAAACACCTTTCAGTGAAATCGCTGGATACAAGATTAACAGAACAAAAACAAAAAACAAAACAAAACAACAAAAACAAAAACAGTAGCAAATGAAAGACTTGTATGATAAAATTTTAAGTCTTTGAGGAAAGAACTGAAGAAGATAAAACAAGATGCAGAGCTCTCCCATGCTCATAGATCAGTAGAATTAACATAGTAAAAATGGCATCTTACCAAAAGTGATCTACAAATTCAATGCAATACCCATCAAAACCCTAACATCATTTTAAGAGCTTAAAACGACAACTCCTAACTTCATATGCTGCCATTTTATTAATTATTCTATTTTTCATATTATAATATAATTATATTTCCCCACTTCCTTTCCTTTCTCCAAACTCTCTCACATACCCTTTCTTGCTCTTTCAAATCCCTAGTCTCTTTTTTATTCATTGTCATTATATATATGTACAAACACAGACACACACACACATATACACACACACACACACATATACACACATTTATATTTCTAAAATTTATACAAGATATCTGAAAGTAACTTAAATATACATAGTGATGTCTGAAAACGTCATATTGTTCACTTACACATGATCCATATGAAAAAGAATGAAATTATGAGTATTTATTTACCTGACAGGATCTCAGATTAACTAAACCAGAGTCAGCCTCCTGCACACTGCTCAGGGGTCACCTTATTTTCATGAATCCCCAGGCATGCCTGTGTGAAAACCTCTAGATTAGGTTAAGTAAATTAGAACATTCCACTCAACTGTGGGATATACTATTCCATGCGATGGAGTCTTGTAAACAAAGTAAGAAAACTCATAGGGCATGATATCCCAGCTATGACACAGTTGGACCAGCTCCTTCAAGCACCTGTTGCCATGACGACGTACCCTCCAATGGTGAGCCACAGTGAAGCTTCTTTCTTCCTTAAGTTGTGTTTGTAAACTGTTTCACCACAGCAAACAGAAAAGAAGCTAACACAAAAACCAAAAGACATTTCTCAAACATAAGTATTTATAATTGACTGACCAATTCAGGTCAGTGAGGAGTAAAAAAGTACATATGTAGACCCATCCATTAATTTGTTTAACAATTAACACATTCTGCCTAACATTGGGGGCTAAATATAGTATAGTATCATACTTGAAAACATTATATACATTTATTTTAATCATAATTTTAAAATATACTTCATTCTAGTTATTAAAATAAAGAAACTTAACTGTATATTTTTTCAGAGAATTTTATTTTTTTTATTAAATATTTTCACATATACATTTATATTACTACGCACACACACACACACACACACACACATATGCAATCAACTACCTACAGCAAGAAGAACCATGAAACAATCAGGAATTATATATATATATATATATATATATATATATATATATATATATATATATATATATGTTACATTCATAGTGTTTTGGCTATTTGCATTTGACAGCCTTTAAGAAAACATCTGTCCTAACTTGATGCACCTAAAATTCTGAATATAAATCAATCATATCTCATCATTATCAACTTAAAACATCTATCTAGACCTAAAAACATCTTAACCCCTAAACAACTAAGCTTAATTGTGAAACTAAATTATCTGGTCTTTAACTCCATCAGAGACTTGAGAAGAAATAAAATTAATTACTGACTATACAGGGAGTGCAGGTTGGCAGCTTCCCTCATGAGAAGATGACAGAGACGGTTTGCTGACTGAACAGTATATCTTGAAAATAATGAATAATTAGGTTTCTTTGAAAAATCCAAGCTAATGTGAAGTAACCATGCTCTGTGTGTCAGGATTCATTAACTTCTTTGATAATAGCAAAGCAAATATCTGGGGAATTTCCCATGTTTGTTCCAAATTCAAGAAATCATAGGCCATATAAAAGTCACAAGCAGAGTATTATATATAAAATCAATTTGAATATTAAGCATTTAATACATTTTAAACTTCATATATGCATGTATGTGTGAATATGTGTATGTGTGTGTGTGTTTTCTAGTTTTCAAATAGCATTTATGCTTAACTAGGCTACTTCTGATTTTATCCTATAAAAACAATTAATATTATTATAGGATGAAATACTACAGCTGGAGTGATGATTTTTGTCAATCAGATCCTATTAGCCATATATTTCTTTGTTTAATTATACAAGTATTTTATTTGTGGAAAAATAACTGTTTTCACACACTCTATAAAACAATATCTTTTAATTTAGAAGCCAAACTTTTATTTTAGTGCTTTTTTATTTACATGCAAGGTAAACCATAGGTCTCCAAGGTCTCCAAGTCCTGTTCACCTCACAGAACACAGGGTTTTTTGTTGTTGTTGTTGTTGTTGTTTTGATTTGATTTGTTTTGTTTTGTTTTGCATTTGCTATATTTGGCATTTATTTTCTTGTAGGAGATCAATTTTTTTAGCTAATTCCCCAACCTTGAATCCACACAAAAGTTCAAAATGACGTTCACACTAGTGGACTGGAGAAAGGGCCTTTTGTCATTATTCTCGGTTAAACTCCCTTTAAAGAAAGACTGACAACCTAAATCATAATTGCCTTATGAATTTATTGAGTGTGTAAGCCCATGAGTACTGTATTTGCTCTTGTGGTAATGAGTACATGTTTACTTTACTTTTGAGATGAGAATTACAAACGTCTCTCTTCCCTTTCCTCTCTCTGTGTAAAAGCCTTAAGTTTCTATTAGGACCAAGGTCAAGGGCTCAAACATCACAAACTCAAGTATGAATCAATTTCCAGTTACAAGATGTTCTAGAGTAAGTTACTCTCAATTATGAACCAATGGTCCACATGGCATCCATTTCCAAGTACAAGAGACAGGCGTGGGACACTTAATCCCAATCCCAAAAGGGAAAGTGGGAACTGTAAAGGGAAAGAGGTCCCTAGTTTGTCTGTGGCCTAACAGAAAACAATATTAATCATCAATGCATTCTTTTTTTTTTTTTTTTTTTTTTTTGCTTCATGCCTTACCTCTTGGCACCCTTGGAAAGAAGTCCCACCCTATGGGTACATGGGGTGGTGGTGTCTATTGCTTTGTCAAGTAACTAAACCTCCAGGCAGCTTCCTCACCAATCATTGCACTGGGTACTTTCTTACAGTGAGGCATTCATGGGATTCAGGTGTGCATCTGCGAGTTTCCTGGCATTGGGATATAATCAACTATCTCTATAGGGCTTACATTCCAGGTGGCAAGCAGAACTTTACCAGGGTTATTCCAATGGGCTCTCACCTGGGAGGTCTGTGTGGCGGTCTTGCCCTTACACTGTGACTCCATCTCCTGGGTTGTTTGTGTTTGTTTGTTTGTTTGTTCGAAGCTTATAAAGCTTTCACTGTTATAAGAAGGTACTCCTTGGTTTTTCTTGAGACAGGTGGATTACTTTCTTCTCAGACACTCTTTCAGACATGTCTTTAGTACGATTTCCTTTGTGGAAACTACTTCTTTAGGCATCAAGTCCAAGACTTGTTTAAAAATATAATTTGTAATAACGGTAAATTGAGAATCTGATGTGTAAGTTTTGCTTCTCTTGTGGATAATAATTTCATTTTTAAAAAGTCACTTCTCAGCTGGGTATGGCGGTGCACGCCTTTAATCCCAGCACCCTGGAGGCAGAGGCAGGTGGATTGCTGTGAGTTTGAGGCCAGCCTGGTCTACAAAACAAGTCCAAGATAGCCAAGGCTACACAGAGAAACCGTGTCTCAGAAACACCAAAAAAATCACTTCTCTTTTTAAATATTTTACCTTAAATAGATACAAGGAGCAAAGCTGTTCCTGCAAAACTGTTCATAGAAATTCTCTCAGTACAATATTCAATTTAACCACTCAAAGTTCTCCCTTACACAAATGTTAGGCTAGAAATGGGATCCTCCCACATTTATCACCTCAGATTAGGAAGCCCTACACTCCTCTGCCCAATCATGAGTTCTGCCAAAAAACGATACTTTGACTTCTTCCCTTTCTATTCTTATTCATTTAATCTCCTTCAGATGCCTTAATGCTCTGGCTAAGACTTCAGGTACTATACTGAGTACACATAAAGAAATCAGGCAGTCTTGTTCCTGAATACAGTGGAAATGCTTTGCATTTTTCTCCATCTACAGTGGTGTGTGCTGTGAGCTTGCTGTAAATTGCCTGTATTATTTGGAGCCATGTTCCTGATATCCCTGGTCTGTTCAGTACTTCTAGTGTGAAGGAGGGTTGGATTTCTTTCAAAAGCCTTTTGTGCATCTGACAAGATGATCATGTGGTTTTTGTCTTTCAGTCTGCTTTTAACCTGGGTTACATTTATTGATTTGTAAATGTCGAACCTTTCCTGCATAACTGCGGTGCAATCTATTTGATCTTGGTGGATGGTCTTTTCTTATGTGTTCTTGAATTTGGTCGGCTAGCATTTTATGGGGAATATTTGTGTCTATGTCCATAAAGGAAAGGTCTGTAATTCTCTTTTATTGTCAGGCTTGTATGTGGTTTAGTGATCAGTGTAATAGAGGCCTCATAAAAAATTAAACAATGTTCCCTCTGTTTTTATTTTTCCAGAATAATTTGAGGGGTATTGGCATTAATTTGAAAGTTTGGTAGAATTCTGCATTGAATCCATATGGCCCTGAGATTTTTTTTTTTTTAGGAGTGGTTTTTAATTGATGTTTCTATTTCACTGGAGGTTATAGGCCTGCTTACATTGTTCAACTGATCTTCACTTAACTTTGGTAGCCGGGGTGCATCAAAGAATTTATTCACATCTTTTAGGTTTCCTATTTGGGGGACCACAGTTTTTTGGTTGTTTTTGTTTTTAAATATGTCATTATGAGTCTTTGGATTTTTCCAATGTTTGTTGTTAAATCTGCCTTTTTGACTTTAATTTTATTAATGTGGATCTCCTCTGTCTGTCTTTTTGTTAATTTGGTGAGGGTTTTATCATGGTGGACAATAGGTTTTGCTGCTGTTCTTGTGTGCTCGTGTGCTTGTTTGCTTGTCAGCTTTTAACTTTGTCCTTATGATTCTCTGGCTTTTCCCCCATGTCTGTTGTTACATCTGCCTCTTCACATCTAATTTTATTAATTTGGATCTTTGGATCTTCTCTATAAATATTTCCATAAAATTGGTTAAGGGTTAATCAAGCTTATTGATTTTTTTTTTTTTTTTACAAAGAAAAAGCCAACAAAGGACCAATCTAGGAGACATTACAGTAAGATAATGTTCAAGTGCATTCAGTAAACAGCACACTCATATCATCTACTGTTCATGGTACTGGAAAGCACTCTGGACACCACCAGGGGAGAAGAGTAAATGTCAAGCCAGCTGCAAAACCTTTAATCTGCAATGGCGACCTGCATACATGGTGTGCTGATACAACAGTGGCACAAAAGTTGTTGGAGTAATCGACCACTGTATGATTGGATTAAAGGCCCACTCCATGAGATGGGTCCCCACCTGACACTGCACACAGGCACAAGAACCAGAAACTAGGTAAGCCGAGAACTTTGGAGAAAACCAAGTACTACTGTCTGCTTAAGAAACACAGCAATAAAATTACTCCTAAGGATATTCATCTGGGCTGATAGGTCAGTGCCTTGTTCAGCCACCATCAGCCACCATCTCCTGCACTTGATGGGAGAAAACACAGAGACATCTTGACAAAGTGCAGAATATGAGAGACCTTACAATACTGGGTCTTCACCTATATGGAAGAGGAGACAGAAAGATTTCAAAATCCAATAGGAATGGAAGACACCAAACAAACAATTTATATAGACACATCAGGATTTGTGTGTGTGTGTGTGTGTGTGTGTGTGTGTGTGTGTGTGTGTGTGTGAACTCAGAGACTATGACATGATGCACAAGGCCTGAACATCTGAACATGACTAAGCCAGATTGGGTTTCAGTGCTGTGTAGAGAAGTAGGCATACATCCCCAGAAGCTGTCTCCAATTGATAACCACTTACAAGAAAAATTAGTTTTCTCTTATGAAATCTCACTGGGTATAAATGGCAGGGCCCATGCCCAGCAACAGACGGCAACATAAAGGAAGTCGGTGGTATTTTTAGAGGGTTTCGTCTCATAATGGCCTTGTTCATGCATTTTTCCTACAGTTTTTTCTCTTCTTTATTTTATTTTATTTTATTTTGCTCATGTATTATGGTTTCTGATTTTGTGTCTTTATGAGATTTCTGTGTGAATAAATGTGTGTGCTCTGAGTCAATATTTCTTGTGCTATTTTCCTTGGATCTTTTATTTCTGTTCTTTCCTTCAATTTTTCCTGTTTTTATTTTATATTGTTTTCTTTTCTTCTTTTTTCTAAAGATGCCTGTTTGTTTTCTAATGAGATGAAGATATGTGTGTGCTTGGGAAGGTGGCAGGATATGGGAGGAACTAGGGAAGGGGCACTGGATGCAAAACTTATTAATTAAAAAATCTACTTTCAATTTTTTTTTTAAAAAAAGAAGACAACCTGTGTTCTTTATTTTGTCTAAGACAAAATATGGCTCAGTTAACAGCAATGTGTGTGTGTATAAGTGGAGAGAGTGTTAGGTGTCCTCTACAAGGCTCCTACTTCTGAGTCCTCCCTGGGACTTTCTGGAAGACACTCCTAAGGCTTCCCTCAGCACAATGGGGTGATTCACAGCTTGCACCTCAAGACTCTTCCAGTTTCTAATAACCGGAAGACACACAGTTATTTCTATGCTTTATAAGCTTGCTACAACAGTGTCCCCACACCTTCTTATATCATATTTGTATCTGAATATATATGTATTAGCATAAAAATTTAAGTTGAAAGACTCATGTATAAAATTAATATATTCAAAACAATTGTGAATTATTGGAAAACAAAGAGTAAGCTATTGGAATTGCATTTTGATAATTGCCTGTGTCCTGACTGGTCAACAGCAATCTTTCTCGTGCTGTCGTAAGTTAATAAAATGGGTTCCATATATTTCTAGGACTACTAGAAAAAGACATTAATCCAATCATGTGAGGGTTGCCTCCCTCCTCCAAGGCTCCACCTTCTGTTACCATTGATTTGGAGAACAGGCATCCAAGACATGGACTTCGCTGTCATATAACTATTCAGACAGCATCAGGGTATAGCTAAAAATATATCACAGTTAAAACTCCTTTAATACATGGCTCTGCAATGATAGCATATTCAATTCAGCACATTGAGTAAAGTAAGGAAATACGAAATTCGCTGTTTCCAGGGAGCAAACTTGTCATTTGAAAAGTGTTAGTGGAACAGCACAGACGGATCATAAATAATCTAGATAATCTTCTGAAACCCTTGATTCCCAACTGCCTCGCAGCATTCTACCTCACCAGGATGTGGGCAAGAGTGCATGAGAGCTACATTTTAGAACGACGAGCAAGTAACCACCAGGTAGAAGCATGACGGTGAATATGTCCATGGACGCCAGAAGAGGGGTCAGAGTCCCTTGGAGCTGGACTTGAGACAATTGTTAGCCATGTAATGTGGGTGCTGGAAACCACTGGAAAACAAGCCCAGGCCTTTTGCAAGGGCAGTACATGCTCGTAACTGCTGAGTCATACATACCTCCTGCACCCAAGAATAAGGGGCTTTAATAAAAAGTATCTGTACAATTTGGGGGCTGCTGAAGGTGACATGCTGGTATGGCCAGGTAGAGATTATTCTACAAAGTGTCTGAAGGAAAGAAAAATGTCCACAGGACGTGGACACATCCTAGTTGTTATTATTCAAATTGTGGTTAAGTATCAGAACGAATGAGAGTTTTGAAAGACAAAAAACAATAAAGGATCATGATAAATCTTTAAGGAAAACTATCATTTCTTATGTTCATAAAATGAATAAGTAGATGTGTTTTAAGCTTGGAAGAAACCCAAGAGCAATAGATAGTTCAAGAAAGCAGAAGAGAGGACACGGTGTTTAGGTGAATGGCCAAATCCTAAAGACTATGCCAGAAAAGTCAACACAATAAGTCATCAATCCATGTAATAATGGATGAACACCAATAACATTTTCTAGTACCTTACTAATGGAGTTACTGTGACACAGGTGGCTTGTTTGGGGACTAGACCAAAATGAATAGTAAAGAAATAAAACTATATGGGCCAGAACACCAGAGGGCAATGACATAGCCATGGGATACTGAGGCATTTAGTTGTGATGATGCCACCACAAAAAACACATCTGAAGGAAAGAAACCAGATGGTAGGAGAAAGCTGAACTTTGTAGCCATCTTTCATCTATCAAAGCTGCTATACTTCCTCTCTCATAACTGTTTCTGAATTTGTTTCCTAAAATAGCAATAGTTTTCTATGTACCAGCCTTAATTTGGAGTCAGTGCCGAAAGTGAAAAAAAAAATTTCTTTTTACATATCCTGCCTAATGTCATAACAACTAACTTTGAAGAGAGTCTAACTTAAAGCTATCCATATACATACATACATACATATATATTTGTGTGTGTTTGTGTGTACATATATATATACACATATATATAAACAACATTATAGCAATTGGTAATTGTTAGCTACTAGTAACTAAACATATGTCAAAGGTCACAAGTAGAAAGGAATGTTCATTTCTGCTGAGGCTTGATGGTCATATAATCCAGGAACAATATAAATGTTAAAGTAGCATCTCTAACTATTCCAAAAAATCCAACGAGTGGGCTTTTGATGAGAAAACATATCTAGGGAGTACAGCTGTGACCTGAAACACAGTTGCCTCACAGTGAATGAGAGCAAACCTTCATTCACAGCTGCTGTAAATACTGACTTATACAACTACCTTGAGAAACACATTGCTGATACACTTCCAACCCCCCTTGGCTTTTAGAAGAATGGGCCTATCCAATGGACAGCTCATTCTCCACAGTTGTGTGGAGAGCAGGGACTGCCTCTGACATGAACTCTGGTGTCCCCGATTTGACCACTTCCCCTTGGTAAGGAGGCCTGGAGGCCATGAGAGGAAGGAGAAGCAGGCGATCCAGATAGACCTGACAGGCTATGGTCATATGGTGGGGGAGAAGGTCCCCTTCTGTCAGAGTTCAAGAGGAGGGGAAGAGGATGAAAGAGGAAGGGAGGAGGGAACAGGAAGACATAAGCAAGGGGATAACAATCAGGATGTAATCTGAATAAAGTTTTTAAAAAACAATAACAAAGTGACCTGGTCTTACTATGTAGTCTTGGCTGCCCTGGAAGACACTATGTACAATAGGCGAGCCTTGAACTCATAGTGGTACACCTGACTCTGCTCCCCAAGTGTCACCATGTGCCACCATGACTAGAGTAATATGCTTCCAAAGTTAGGGCAATAATATTATTAATAAAAATAAGAAGTATAGGTAAGTACCTTGATGTAATTGATAAATTTGTTCATATTGATGTTACCCCATTTGCACCAGTGTTTTAGACAGAGGCTGGTTTTTCTCATATTTATGTTACACGCAAGCCAACAAGTAAAGTATCCTGCCAATAAGTACAGAGGTGAAGGTACAGCAGTATTGTGTCAAATTCTTTAAATGTTTTTAATGCTTTTAGCTCATGGATACCAGAATTGCTAATTGATCTTATGGTGTTACTCATGTCCCCATTCTCATTGCAAGGCTGTTTTGAAGTCCACATATAACAACATATTGGAGAAAAGTAGCTAAGACAACTTCAGCAAAGGTTCAGTTGGACTGTAAGTCATTGAAAGCAATGATCCTAAACTTGTGTGACATGAAAGTGTATCAGGATGCTAGCTCACAGCTAGGACACACACACACACACACACACACACACACACACACACACACACACACACGGCTTTTGTGTTACGCAGACTGCTGCTTGGTTAGTGATAATGAATGCGAGGTGCTTTAGCATCTTCCCAGCCTGTCTGGATTTATAACTTGCTTTATTATTTCACTGTAATTAAAAATAAACTGACTGATAGTTGTCCCTGATAAGGAGGCTTGGTTTCCCTCTTTGATAATATGTAGGAGACTTTCAACATATTTAAAAATTGTGAGAAAGACAGAAGTGGTTATTTTTATGAATATAATAAGGGCTTGTAGGTGGCTCATTGACATGCCCTGCATAACTCTCTGGGTATACAGTGTTCAGCATCACAGGAAATAAGGAATTAAATATTTAAACAAATATTAGCAGTAAATGTAGAATTGTACCAAAACTTCATTTCACATGAACGCCAGGTAAGACTCTAAATCAAGAAGAATAGAAATAGCTATTTACAGAGTAAATATATTCACTTTCGAATTCTATAGCACATGCAGCAAATATCATAATCCATTAATTCAAAAATAAGTGTGCTATTATATAAAGCCTTTAAAGTTGCCTAATTTATAACATATTGTCAAATCCTCTATCTTGTTTTCAAGTACACAGATGAACAGGTTATATTTACAAATATATGTATATATTCATATATATGTGTGTGTCTGTCTGTGTGTATTCTCAATAATAATCAATGAATAAAGAGGCAACAAATTTGAAGGAGAGCGGGAAGGGGTAAACAGGAGACCTTCAGGAAGAGGAAATGGAATAGAGGAATGTTGTGATTATGTTATAAGATGAAAAAATAAAACTAAAAAACGTATTTTTATAAATTTATAAAATATGTACATTCTGACCCATGGGAAAGACCACTTTGCTGTTCCTCCTGTGTAACCTCATTCAGAGAGCACTGAGTCCAGACAAGCAGAGGAGTGCAGCTGGGAAGCAACCATACTTCAACCTTGGCGACAGAGTCCGTACTGGACTGTTCCCCACACTGAGCACAGGCCTCTGTGATCGCTCCCATTCTTTCTGGGGATACATTATGCAAATATATCACATATAAGCAAGTGCTCACCACTCTGTCCCCAGCTACATGCCTGCATGAACATGGACACAGTGTTCCCTGAAGGGCCCTGAAATCATGGCAAGAACTGACCTCTTGCTGTCCTTTGTTAAACTGATCTTTCCTGATCACACAACACTGCTGGATATATTTTCAGCTACTTTCAGGAGATGTAGTCTCTAAAGGTCATGAAAAGTAAACATACAGAATATTTAAATTTCTCCCATGCTAACAATGATTCGTTTAAGACATACAATGTGCAAATGTAACAAATTAACAAGAATATTTTTTCTTTTGTCTTGAGTACAGAACCTCTCAGCTTTTGCCTTCCCTTTGTTGGTTTTAAAAGTTCACAAAGGCTTGGGGCTCCCTCTCTCCCTCCCTCACTCCCAGGAGTATGTTAGTTTGATAGCTTGTCCACTAGAAGAACAGGAAATCTTCCATCTCACCCTGCTGATCAGAAGAAGGCAGAGGAACCACGTTCTATAACTTCTAAAGTTACTTACATTGGGAGACACACATCTGCCTGGGCTTCTCTTAGGACACCCTTCAAGGGCCATCCATTGGCAGAGAGTAGACTCCGAGACTGTCACACTACATAGGCAGGTGGATGTGACACTTGTATGTGGGACCGAAAAACCATGTGACCAGGGAGCCAGCCTGGAGCAAGTGTGAAGTAGAGACATGTCCAAACGCTGAAATCTCACCCTGAGATCCGCAGGAACAGGACTGCTCCCTCCCGCCCTGGGCCTGCATCAGTCCCAGTTCACATTGCGTTACAGCCTCCACCTTTGCCAACCTTGAGGCGGTCACATAGCCAGGTGGCCAGTTTACAGGTTAAACTTCCTCTCTCCTTATAATGTCATGTCAGCAAGCCTCTGGAACTCCCTTTCATGCAAATAAGGCATTCCCAGCAGCTTGACCCCTGCCAATGATGTGCACTTACTATACATACAAACATACATACATACATGCATACATACAAACACACATACAAACACACATACATACATACATATGCATACATATGTACACGCAGACAGACAGACAGACACACACACACACACACACACACACACACACACACACCACACACACACACATTGCCCGTGACTGGAGAACCAAAACCAGGCATAGAGAGAAGTGTTTCAGTTTGAAAATGTATGGGCACAGCATATTGTTTTTAACCATAGGTTGTTTTGGTTCAACCTATGGTTTAATTTCTCGAGGATCTATCTAGTCTTCAGAGTGGCATTGGCCAGCTTTTATTTGTTTGAGCTTAATTTCTAATGATGTTGAGTGGTAAAGAGCCAGAGGAGTGGACAGAGTATCTAACCGAGGTGCTTAAGAATAGGGCAAGACCACCGGCTTGACTGTTGCTGACCATCCAACAACAGTGTGCAAATTCAACCTGGAGTAGGGCCAGGTTCCACGGCCTCCACTTTAACCACAGCCCATCAGCCTGTGTGGAGGTGCGAGGGGTGTCACCTCCTCTGACTCTGTGACTGCTGGAGGCCCCTGATAAGTGGCAGAAGCTTCATTACCATAGGATGACAATGCCAAATTAATTCTAATTAGCCTGATCATTGAACATTTAAATGAAAATGAAGACATTAAAGGTAGCTAATTACTAGGAGGGCCATTTCTGGGGATGAATTATGAAAGATTTAAAACAAAGCCATTGTAGAGCACCGAGCTTCAACTGCCGAGATCTTGCCAGCCTGTATGTTTGTACTGATCACAGTGAATTTACACACCAGGAAATTGGGATTGACTCAGTTGCTAAGCAAACATAGGGAGGGCCCAGCGGAGAAACGCACCCTGATTTGTCTTTCCTAACACTTAAATCTCACTTAATTATCTCTACGTAATGACTTTATTACTTTCCAACCTAAATATAGATCAACAACAAAGAGAATGAAAAACCGGAAAAATAAAATAGAACATGTATTTTTAATTAATTGTGAGCTACATGAATGAACTTTCAGAGGTCAAGATAAAGTTATCATAATTTTGTGGTATTCTGTAGCATTAGCAATGATAGAAAGGGAAGATTAATATTGGTCTTATGATCAGATGACTATATAATTAGTGAGGAGATAGAAAAATATGTATCGCTTAAATATTTTCACTAGGTTGGAAATTTTACTCTGTAATTTTAAGAATGGTAAGACTAACAAGGAATAAGAAGTGACTGATACTACCTAAAGCTTCAAGGCACCTTGTTTGAATGTAGAACTCTGCTTTGAGCCTGGCCTTCTATTGCATTTCTGAAGTAGTTCTAGTATTCCCATATTCTTGGAAAATGACTGAAGACTGACTAATAAACCATCATTTAGCAGTTCAGGTTTGACAAAAATGTAAGCTTTAAAAGGCTTTGTTTCCTTCAATTCAGATATAGAATGAGCAAAGATCAGACTATGATACTATTAACCGAATGTTTATTTCAAACTAAGTATTGCTTAGGAACTAATTGTTTAAGTCAGTACCTTACGCAAGTTGAGAAGAAACAATGTGCTCTTCATCAGGCCCAGCGTCAAATCCTGACATTCACAATACACTCGGAATTCGTTTTTAAATGGGCCTTGTACCGCTCCTGATTGTGAGTGTTGCTTTACCGGATAGTGATTTGGAGCATCGAGACTCACCCTAAGTACACTATGAAAAGTTGAGGGCCTTTGAAATATCGTTCACGGGTCACTAAGTGTGATTTGCTGTTTAAGATATCTGCAGCAGCATCAACAGAAGACGGCTGCATCAATAAGATAAGGGAAGAGGCTCTTCCAATCCTGTCTACTGTTGCCTTCCATAGTCTGTTAGTCATTAATACACACAGAACGCCCAGCAGCTAGGTGCTCACCAAATAGGCTACACCTGACAGTCTCGGTACTAGTTACTTGTATCTACCATCCCTACATATACTCATCTACCCTGCAGCTGCAACAGACCGATTTCTGTTTATTGCCCTCTACCCGTCTGTCAGAGAGGAAGTGTATGGTACTGAATAAAGCACGCGTCTTCAATGACGGTTACCACAAACAAGGGCTACGCAGGTAAGAGAGGCCTCACAGAATCAAGGTCGTGCGCAATGTTTTCAGGAAGAAAATCCAGCTGGCACCAGCTTGGGATCTTTTTTTTTTTTTTTTTTCTCTCTCTCTCACCATCCTCACACCACCACAACTATGCATACACTGGCTATGTAGCAATCTGAACTAGATGGAGCACCAAGATGTGTCACATTCTCATGGACTCCCTCCCACTCCTCTCACTGGCATCACCTGTAAAACAAGGAAAACACCAGCATTCACTCAGATGGTGTCGCTAGGAGTCCTGGGCCTTTAGAAATTGGTTTTCTGAGGATCCCACTATCTAACCATGTTGCTGCATTTGTGAAACACAGCCTGCCCCAGGAAGAAATTCTGCAGGAAGTCAGTTCAAAACATAGGATCAGAAAACAGTGTGTTAAACACACCAAAGACAGCATCAAATGCCTCCTCATTAAGGCTGATGGACTGTGGTCCAAACTGAACTGGCAAAAGTGTGCTTAAAAAAAAAACACCCAGAGAACACAGGTGACTCAATTAAAACTACTTAAAACAGAGTCAGGCATGGTGGCACACAGCTTTAATGCCAGCACTCAGGAGGGAAAGGCAGGTGATCTCTGTGAATTTCACTCCAGCCAGGATTTCATAGTTAGACTTTGCCTTAAAACATAGATTTAAAAAATCCCCAAAACTTCTTAAAGTAATTAATATGGATCAGCTTGCAAAATGAGAGGGCTATCAATTGAAGAAATAAGAATGAAATTCTAACGGAGCTTGCTCCTATTGGTACTGTAATATTAAAAGTTTAATCAATAGATAAATTAAAAGATAGAGTAAACTTAAGGAGATACCTCAAATGAAGAGCAGTCACTAGGTAGTAGGTCAGGGTGGTCCCTGTCTTATGACAGCCATAATCTATACAATTTTTATAAACTTTCTGTTTTTCCATTTACCAACTATAGGATCTTACTAGATAAATTTGTCTTTGAGAGACATGTGTGAATGTTTGTGCGTGCATCTTCCTGTGTGCAGGTGTGGCTGTGCTATATGTGGGAGGTTGTTCACGGTCCTCATGTGGAGCTCAGATGACAATACAGGCTTCAGTCCCTGCCTTGCACTTGGAGGAAGTTTCCTGTTGTCCATCACTAGGATGACAGCGTAGACGGCCCGTGAGCAGACAGTTCTTCTATCCCTGCTTCCTGCTTTGTGTAGCGCCCCTGGCTTAGAGATGTGTTTACTGCCATGTCTGAACATACAGGTGTCCTGAAGATCCTAGTTCAGGCCCTCATGCTGGCAAGTATGTTGTTACCTGGAACATATACACATCTGGCGGATTTTTGTGCATGTTTAAATTTCTCTTCAGTTCTAAAAAGCAGAAGTTAACCAACATCTTTCAGGGTAGCTACAAGAAACCATATTTATTTTGCTATTCTCCCATGCGTCTCTCATTTAGAGTCCCAATAGGATGCCTTCCCCTCTGTCCCAGTTTCCTGGTAAGTGAAGGCTTTTGTGGAATAGCAAAATAAAAGGATACAGAGGGTCCTAGAAACCTACAAGTAGAACATTATGATAGGCAGATTTGGGCCCAGGGGTCCCGCTCAAACTAAGGCACCAGCCAAGGACAATACAGGAGGTAAACTTTAAACCCCTTCCCAGATCTAGCCAATGGTCAGAATATTCTCCACAGTTGAGTGGAGAGTGGGATATGACTTTCTCACGTACTATGGTGCCTCACATTTGACCATGTCCCCTGGAGGGGGAGACCTGATGGCACTCAGAGGAAGGACAGCAGGTAGCCAAGAAGAGACTGGATACCCTATGAGAATATATAGGGGGAGGTGATCCCCCTCAGGAACAGTCATAGGGGAGGGGAATAATGGGAAAATGGGGGGGGGGAGGAATGGGAGGATACAAGGGATGGGATAAACATTGAGATGTAACAAGAATAAATTAATTTTAAAAAAAAGGAAAAAAAAAAAGAAACCATATTTAAAGAATCTTAATGATTCGATATAGAGTCCAGCCATTGGATTAGCATTTATGAAGTGGCAACTAGCCAGGTATATATTTAACTGCTTTTCATCTATTACCAAGGTTGACACCTCGCTAGCTTGAACAGGGGCCCTTCCATGCCATCTTCATCCCCCTGTTCCGCCGGCCTCTTCTTCAACCACAGGCCAGACATCAGTCTGTGAAGGGAAGGACTCAATGCCACAGACTCAGGGAAGACGACATAATAATAATCTACACTCTTCTTGTCTCTGACATCCAGAGCAGGTGGACAGTCTTACAATTAAAGTACATGAGGCAGTGGAGGTTTGGCTCTGGGGTGTCAGCTCGATTTGGAAGGATCCCTCTTCCCCAAGCATAAACACACTGCTCCCTCAGTAAGTGGAACACTAGGAAAATAAAAATATGACTATTTTTTGTTTTTGTTTTTTATTAAATCAGTTTTAAAGGTCTATACCCATGGGGGCTGGAGAGATGGCTTAGCTTTTTTTTTTTTTTTTTTTTTTTACTATTTTGCAAAGGACCAGAGTTCCATTTCCAGTTTTCACATCATGCAGCACACAATAGTTGTGACTCTAGCTCCATGGGATTCAGCACTCTTTTTGAGGCCCTGTGGAGACACACACACACACACACACACACACACACACACACACACACACACACATGCAGGCACACACACACACACACCCATGCTCACGCACACACAAATAAAAAACAAAGAAAATCAATCTCTAAAATTAAAAAAAGATATTACAGTGCACTGTCACTTGTAGCCGCAAATTATTTTTATATCTTTACCTTCATTTTGCTCATAGAATCCTCAGTCGGGGTACCTCTTACTTGTAAAGGAAAGCATCCTAAGAGATTCCTGGTCTGACAAACTCTGTAATTGCTATTGATCAGTTCTTCTGTGGAAAAAGAAAATCAGCTCTCCTGGCTCATCTCATTCATCATGTGATTGTGAGTGCTAAGTGTGTCAGAGACATTAAAACACATCCGTTATTGCCCATCTGTTGATTTCTCCTGATGATGTGGTTATTTTCTTTTATATGGAAAAACAGTAGACTGAGATATCAGCGAGTTAATTTTAGGAATGTTACAGCGGGATGTAAGATGGAATTATCAATGCATCCTCTAACTTGAAGACTTCAAGGCCTTAGGCTATTATTTCTTTCCCACTTTGGAAACTTCAGTAGCCATTTATACAAGCCTATTTTTCCTTGTTACCTGGAAACAATAAATAAAAAATAGAAAGAAAGAAAGAAAGGAAGAAAAAGTAATGAGGAGACTGTATATTGGTTTGAATGTAAATACCAGCTTCTTTTAAATCAAAGACGGTATCATAATCAGCACTTAGTAAATGTATCCTGAAATGAAATACATTCTCAAAGAGAAAACCTATTAACCACACAAGATTCTGGGTGAATTCTAACTCCACGGGGTTTGCCATACAGATTTTAATCCACAGAATTACATTTGTATGGAGCATGACTTGTACATAATAGTGTTTCTTGGGGTGTGTTCCCAGGCTCCTGTGCCTCCTTACTAGTCAGTATTTAATATGTTCCATCATATGAAAAAAAAAGAAGTTTGTTATATAGTTATCAACATACTGCAATGTAGAGATCACGATGTTACCCAATTAGCTTGTTCTCTTGGTGCCTATAAACTCAAGAGACAGAACTTTGATGTCAGATGCTTATGTACCACCTTTCAATTGGGGTAATGGATTCTGTGCCATGGCTTTGGATTGAGTATATGTTCTCAAGAGTTTATATAGCAAGCTAAAGCATTAGAAACAAGTTTAATCTAATTGTACTCATGCCGTGTTAATGGAACAAATATCTGGCTTACATGGACAGTGACTTCTTTTCCTTTTTTCATATAAAAAGTGATTTTGAAATATTAATGCAAAAGACACTCTTATGAATGACGTAGAAGCCAAAATAAAGAGTGTGAGTACTAAAACCGATACTGACAACAAGAAGCACTATAAGATATGCTCAGAAAGAAAAAAATGGAAAGAAAATGGACTGTATTTCTCAGAGTGGCAATGCATTACACTATGGGAAAAGTTTCTGGACCCTAGTTAGGGCCTTCAGCAAAGCTGTGATGCGAGGGAAAGGAAACCTCATATCAAAAGTTGTCATTTAAGGATTCAGTGTCGTGGACATGAGGTCTGAAAAATGAGAGTAAATCTGAACAAAGCCAATGAGTATTCCAAAAAAAATTAGAGATGCTGGGGGTGGGGTACTCAAGATATGCATTACAAACTTAAGGAAAAGCAGTCCAAAATATCATCACGACATGTTTAAGGGTACCACATACATCCCCCACACTTGGATTCCCAAGGTGTCCTGAGGAACGACTTCATGGCAAGGATCAATAGAGTCTTCTGTTTCTTCAGAAGCTCAACATGTTTCATTGTTTTAGAGAAAGCATGGAACAGTCTCTCCTCCTGGGGAAATAATGATAATGCTGATGACAGGATATCTTCTTGTGTACATAATAGCAAAACCATGGGTTGGCTCTCAACTACTATTTAGCAAGGAATAGTTGTCTACTTTGAGTCTGTAGTTGTAACAAAACCTTTTATTATATTTTCAAAGATGCAGAAATTTGTTGCTTAAACAAACATTTTGAAGGAGATAATTATTCAGTTATAGCCATGATGACAGTTAAGCTGTGAGAGGGAGAGAGAAATGGAGAGTGAGAAGCTATGTTGTCAGAATATCTTTGTACATTTGATGAAGATGAAAAGAACATTCAACAATATCAGTAATATTTACAAAATTGAAAATTGAATGTTTTGATTTCTAGAGTAAGTGAAAAACATTCTTCTGAGTCCATTTTTTAGAAATAAAATAAATTTTCTTAAATGATCCTGAACATGACAGTTTTTTACTCCAGAATTATTTAAACTTAGAATGTTGCTCTTGGAGAAGACAATACATACATACATACATACATACATACATACATACATACACATACACACACTCATCCCTCATTTTGGACAATATAAAAATGCAATATCTACCTACATGTTTATATGTCCACACATAAATCCATAATGGGTAAATCAGATTTACTGTACTCAGTTATCACAAATCATATCTCCCTTCATGGTGCAAAAATGTTTCTTCAACCTCATGAGAAGCCTTGAGGAGAAACGCAGGACCCACAGCAGACATACAAAACCACAGCAACCCTAATGGAGACACCCGCTTTCATACATGTATTAGTGGTTTCATATGGCAGTGACAGAATAAAGTAAACCAACGTAAAGAGAAAAGTTTATTAGTGCTCAGGGTGTTTGAGTTTTCAGTCCATTATGACTTAGCTTTGTTGTTTTGGAGCATGTGGAGGAGGAGAGCACCACAACAGAGGGTATATGGTGCAGCTAAGCTGGTTAAATCATGGTGCCTGGAAGAAGATGGAGAGAGAAGAAGGCTGGCCTGGGAGATGATACCTTTGAATCCCACCTAAACCCACCATGCCATGAACTCATCAGTCAAAAACATACATTCACAAGGGTAATGCTATCACAATCAGGTCACCTCTCCATGGTACCATCAGCTTCTACTAAGCAACTAATACATTAGTAGGAAGCATTTCATGCACTGTAATATGTCTCATCAATGCTGGTCACTTGTAATACCAACACCAATTATAGCACATAATAGAAGAAGCAATGCCTCCCACGTTTTGTTTTTGAAATATTGGTTAATCCCACCCCAACTATTGATTTTGTTTCTCATACATGATTAATGTACCATTATAGTCTTCTAAGTAAAGCATGCTACACTTTGTATATGGTTCTTTCACATAGATTGGAACTTTTCCAGGTTCAGGGCACTTTTACTGACTTCTATTTTGAATTCATTTATTTATATTGTCTAATTTGAAAAGATTCAGAGTTTAGATAAATAAGTATGTCTGTAGTCTTTCAGGTAGAGTGTAAAGATCCTCTTTACACAGTTCCAAAGAGGCCATAGGACGGTCAAACTGCAATCCATTTTCCTTCCTGAACGTCACTCATTATTTAAGCTCACTAAGAAGGTTACTCCCCCTGAAAAGAACAAATAAAAGCCTTGTGCTCACTCTTCCTTCACATTTGAAGAAAATTCTTAAATCATTACTTTAAGTGAATGTGTTATGCATTCTTAAACACAGGATTTTGAGTTTGTTTTGCAAAATATTCATCTGGTGTTAGGATAGGCCAGGCTGGTATTCAGAAGAAGCTGAAGGTTCAAGCCCCTGGGAGGCATAAGATATAATTTGTCCATCTCTGTGTCATAGTGATAAAGGAAGAAGTTGCCATAATTCACAGACACTATGAGACCCTCCACAGGATTGTTCATTTCTTCCTGTGCCCCTGAGTACAAGCACTCATGAAAACCTCACTTACCTGTTATTGCAATCATTAGAACTTTTTATGCCACAAAGGTAAAGATACAGTATTCCAGAGGGGGATTTTGGGGCTCCTGTTCATATGTAAATCTCATGGTACAACCCAAAAGTCCATATCAACTTAACAAATGAGACAGCTAAAGGGAGAGCTAAGGCAGAGACAGCCAGTGAGTGACTCCTAGTGATGTCATGGGTTATGAAAAGTTCAGCACATGCTTGGTGTGTTAGCTATTGCTACCTACCCACCTTTTGCTTTTCCAAAGAAACAAGTTTAAATGGGGGGAAAAAACAAAGGAATAAACAATAACAACAATGAAATACTACCTTCTCACCAATTGGATCTGTCATTTCTGCAGTGGCTCTTAATACATTTCAGTTGGCATATTTAAATACCAAATTTAAGAATTAACATAGAAAAATTAAACAGAGTCCCAATCATTTATACTATCAAACTATGTAGCTATAAAATATGGGCATCTTAATTTAGGAAAAAAAAAGCACTAAAAGCTTTGTAATAGTTTGGGAGCTTTTGTCTTGAGATTGGAAGAAAATGTGGCAATGAATTAAGACAGCAAATTAAACCCCAAATTCCCTTATCAGCAACTTATACATCTCAAAAGGTTGTGACCAGTGATGGACTTACAATTGGGGCTACCCTTTGGCAAAAATAGGCACTTAGCCTTAAAGATGTTGTCTAACATTTTTAGCATTTGAGCAAAAACTTGTCCTCACTGAGTGCCACATGTGCATTCCATTGATGTTATTCTAGTCTGTTCCCTGATCTTGTGCTTTCTTTGTAAGAGTGATAAGTTATACTCTGACCTTTCCCTGCATTACACTCTTGATACTAGCCCATCACCTTCTCTGCACTAATATGCTTAAAATTCTTTGGCATGCATAATTAGTCATGCAAATTGTGAGCTTCCAACCTGAGAGCTGTGCTGCCTTTTCCAGTATTTATCTTTTGAAATGTTCAAAATAACATATTGACAAAGGTGTATGCTTTAGAGAGTTTTTAACGAAACATCTGTGATATGATTGTTGCTATGGCAACTGGTTTATTAAACATTAAAATTAATAACTCTGATAATCATTTAGGCTGGCATGAAAGGAAAAACTTTACAAATGTAATTGAGGCATAATAGAAACTAGCACTCTCCCAGCAGAAGGATCTCTTCCCTGTTGCCTGCTGGGATCTGAATCATCTGCTAAAAAAAATGTAAAGACTGATGCTTGGGGGATAAATTCTGATTGATTTTTGGGTCCTTTCTTGACGCTTAAATAGGTGTTTATTTCTTTTTATACTTTTCAATGAATATTCACACTATATCAAACCAGGGTTGCAGTATAATATTTTTGTTTTGTTTTGTTTTTTGACACGGAGTTTCTCATGAGTTTTAGTAGATATTAGCTCCCATCGAATTTTTTTTTACTTTATTCAGTTTAGAAATAAATTTTTAAAATTCAACTACGAATATCATTATTTTCTTTTAACTTTAAGATAAATTAAAGTACATTTATAAGCTGGGTGGCGGTGCTACATGCCTTAAATCTCAGCACTCTGGAGGCATAGGCAGATGGAACTCTGTGAGTTTGAGGTCAGCCTGTTCAACAGAGCATGTACCAGGACAGCTAGGTAACTACATAGAAAAATCCTGTCTCAAAACAACCAATCAAACAACCAACATTTAAAGGGCATTTAAAGAGATTGGTCCCTTCCAAAAGGCTTTAAGAGCTGATGTGTGGCTAGACTTTGCCTCTTTCCATACATGCAGTCTATGTTAGCCATGCCATGCACATTTTTGCTTCCCTGTCCACAGATTTCTGCCTGAAAGTCGCATTTCTTTCAGGAAAATTAAGCCATCTCACTGGAAAGTCTGATACCCTCAGGAAATCTCTCAATGTCTTATGATACTTCTGACACAACATGCACAAAAAAAGTGGAAATATGAATTGATGGGACAGTGTATAGGTTTCCTGAGTGCATAGGACAAAGTCTTCTCACTTACATTGTGGGTGGCAGTACAGCAGCCCTCTAGTGCAGCCACCAGCAAAGAACATCTTCCTTATTCTTGTCTGTGCATGTATGTTCTTCAAGTATAAACTGAATGGTACCAGATAAACACAAAGTTTAATTAAAAAAAAAAAAAAACTAACAAGACTGAGAAAACAAAAACAAAACTTCATATTGATTTTTAAAGAAGTCCTTAAGGGATATCAAAATTCTTAACCTACAATCAATTCAAGAGCTAAAATGTTGAAAGTCCCACCCTGGCCACCGCTCATTCCACTGTCATTCCCGTTTCAATTAAAATGAAAATGTTACTCATCATTCCACATGTGAAGGAATTGCCAAGATGAACACAGGGCAGGCAGCCCGTCTATATTTACTGAGTTATCATAGCTGTGCACAAAGCTGTATCCCTTCCCCAAGTTCTACCATCAGTGGAATTTTTGTTTTTTGAATCAGAGCCCTTGAGGCAAACTTTAAGGTTAATTGGGGTCATGTGGGTGGAGCCAAGTGTGTTAAAATGGCTGGCCTCAAGAAATGAGGAAGAGGCAACCAGGGCAGGAAAAGTTGGAAGAGACTTCCAGTGAATAAGAAGCTCACTGTCTGCTCCACACATGGGTCTCAACCAGGGACAACCTCGAAGCCACTTGGATCTTGAAATTCTGGATTCCAGAACTGTAAGAAAAGTGAGTTTTTCCATTTTAGCGGCTCCTCCTATGTGGCATTCTGGTACAAAATATGAGCAGAGTGGAACAGTATCTAATGAAGACATTTTATTCCTTTCTGACACTGACTGAGATCATTACCACATAGCATAGCTATGTCAATTTCTAAATTTTCCAGAAAGTAAAAATAATAAATATTTGCTGATTCTGTCTCATGATGAAAGTTTTAATCCATTACTCATATTCCAAAGAGGTAAATTTTATTTTTGTCTCCATTTCACAGATGCTAACAAAAGAACCTCACAATTGTTACAAAATCCCCTGAGACTAGATGGGTACCAAAATGAAATTATTACAATTAAATCTGAGGGACAACAGGATAAAGTTAAAGATGAGGAGATACTTTCTGATCACTATGAAGGATGCTTTCAGTTTTCTCCTAGAATATGTTTTCCTGGTGTTGGGGGCAGTGGCAACCCTGAACCAAACTATGAGCAGGCTTGACTTCCGAATCCTTCTGAATTCATCTGCACGCCTTGCTATGACATCACCTCCCTGGCCGTACGGAGGAATAGCACCCTATTATGGCAGAGCATTTCCAAAGACAGAGCACTGCTGCTCAAGGCCTCTGTCTCCTTCTGGCAGAGCATTTCCTCTGGCCTTCATGTTTGTAGTTCCAGGAACTTGTTTGGACCAAAGCTACCCAATATAGCCTGTAAGAAACAAATAAAAAGGAGTGGATCTTGAGTACCACATCTGGACACACTGCAGGTGCCTCGACTCACTTATCCCAGGGTGCTGTGAGTCATCAGGATCCACTTTCCTTCTGTTGTGGGGATCTGCTAAGATAATTTCCTCAAATCTCATTACGACTGAGCGATTCTTAATAAAAAGAACATCAATTGTGAGTGTCAAAACAAAACAGCATCTTCCGTATGTGTCAAAATAAAAGAAGTAAGATGAGGGTGATAAATTCATATTATCACATTAGATACTTTCAAACCTAATCTCCCTCATGAGCCCATCAGGAAAGCTCAACCAGATCTTAGTTTCAGTGCGGATTCTTCCCTCCTAACCCCAAGGGATTTTCTTGGGTTGTTTTAATGATGTGTTTGAAACAGTTGTGAATATCTAATCAGAAACCCCACATTCTGCTGCCCCATCACATCATACGCTGTTTTATTTTTTTACGTCCTCCTCTGTATGGGACTGGCAAGCTTTACCAGATGCCTTTCTATTTACAGGACAATGTACACCAAGGTGAATGTGAGGATTGTTTCCTTCCTTTCTCTACATTGGTGCAACAACTCAGTACATGCGCCCCAACCCAGCCTGGTCAGGTGCTGCAGACTCAAAGCACTAAGAAAACACACATCGGGTATTCCCTGTTTCGTTGACACTTGCAATCACATGCCTTCTCACGCTCGGCGTTAAAATTCTGCTGCTTATTTTTGAACAAACAAAAAAGACTTCTGAAAGTCAGTGGTTCTTCTGCGAACACAGAGATAGATGTTCAGGTCACTGCCCAGAGACACTCTCAAAGCCTTCACCGTAGCGAAGAATGTATAGCTAAGTATAATTCTTCTAGTTTATGTCTAAGAGTGTCTTCCAACAAGACAAATGAAACAATTATTGTCAAAATGAAAACACTAATATTAAAAGAGATTATCCACACACACACATCTCTATTAGAGGTACTGGATTTGCTTTCCCTCATCCATTTATTTTGCATAGCAGCAGAAGGTTGACACCTACTTTAAGACGGTAAAACTGGCCAGACAAAAATGTCCCCACTCAGTTCACAGACATCCCTATTAGGCTCTGTCCCAGGGAAGAATGACAATTCTGTTTTTAATGCAACTTGACCAACCCAATGGGGGTCACTCCAGGGTTGGAGCATGTCAAACCACCTGGAGGTGGAGCTACATTTGAGCAACCATTATTAGACACACGCAAGATTTCCCTTCATCACCCAGGAGTCTGTTAACACTATGCCCCACATCAACCAAGCACCACATTTGCCACACCTAGGGAATGGTTTATAACACATCCCATTCTAAGCATTGGACCAGTGCGGACCGGTGCAGTGAGACAGAAATGAAGAATTGGAATTAGAGGGGTTGGCACTTCACTTTCACTCACAGACAAGAAGGGATGTTAGAAATTCATCCAATTCCATGACGTTAAATTTTCTAAGCAGCCAGAGCACACTAATGGGAGCAAACAAAATAATTTTGCAGCAAATTAATGGAATCTTTATGATTTAGAAACTTTAGCTGTCTTTTTATTTTGCTCATTGAACACCTACTCAATATCTGCACCTATTCCATTCTCATTGTCATGAAGAAGTGTCTGTTCATTTCCGGAAGACACACCTTAAACAAACACCACACCCATGCTACCATGTTTTTCCAGGTGCCAATCCATTCCTGAAGAAAAGAAAAAAGGATAAGAAGACAGAGCAGGTGTCTCCACCCCGCAAGTTAGCCAACATTTGTTGGGTGGAAGACTGGAGAAAGAGCTCTTTGATAAGATGGAGCCTTTAGTTCTTTAAATACATTTTTTTTTAAATTTTTGAGAATTACATATTTTGATATACTGTATTTTCATCACTTTACACCTTCTTCCTCCAACTCCTATTATGTCCCCACAAACATCTCCCCTCAAACTCATGACCTGTCCTTCTATAATTATTAGTAACACACACCTACACACACACACACACACACACACACACACACACACACACACACTACCTATTGAGTTCAATCAGTGTTGCTCATATGTACCTGTATTTAGGACTGATCACTTAGCATTGAGAAATCTATCAATGGGCTCGTCTCTGCAGAAATCTGACACCATTGATTGCCCATATGGTAGGCCCTTATGGCGTTTTCCCTCACTCATGCTGGAATATGGTTGTGTGATCATTCTGCAGGTTCCATTCAGGCACCCATACTATTCCTTGGATTTCATGTATCATGTCTGGGCCTTACAATCTTTCTACCCCCTCTTCCGTGAGGATGCCGAGGCCATAAGAGGAAGGGGTATAATATAGATGTCCCATTGAAGGTTGAGAACTCCATATTCTCTTATTCTGCTCCTAAACTACTTCTTTGTATTGATGCTAATTCTCATCATCTTCTGGGATAAGAGCCAAGAGAAGTATTCATCTGTGGGTTTAATGATATCTCATCAGGAATTGTTATAATATTAATTTTATGTAGCACAACACTAGCCTTAGGTTGTCCCGTAGCCCTGTGTGACGTCTTCCGACAGGTTCTTGGCATGCTAATGACCCGTAGTATGAGTCTCGTCTCGTGGAAAGGTCATTAAATACAGTTAGAAAGTAGTTGGTTCCTTCCAAAACACTCATATCGTTATTGCCAAACTGGTCATTATTTTAGCTTGCAGGGGTTGCAGAGCAGTAGGATTAGGGTTATTATTACGAATCTCCTATGGTAGGACCTTTTAGTACAGTGAAATCTACCCAGTAGGAATAAAACTTTTCAGATTAATACCACATTAATTTCTCTATGTTCTATGATTCAAGTATAAGGCATCTTAATTAATAAGGTTTATGTACAATGTTCTAGAAAGTAACTATGAGCAACAGCCATGGCTTTTAATGGTTGAATGTCTATTGCACCACACTGACAAATATATTAAAAATATGTAACCCATTCTGGGGTGTTATACGTATGAATTCACAGCTATTGTGCCAGCAAACATAAGACCCACATAAGCGCAAGGCAGACAAATCCTATAAAAAGGGAAGTAGGCACAAAATCTTACTGATAACTGAGGATCTATTGGCAATTGGTAGCTGATAGGAGAGAGAGTCAAAAATTTCAATGTGTTTTCCTTGGTAGGTCAATGAGGTTCCTGAGCATTGTCTCATACCCAAGTGTGTTTAAGAAACAGAAATTGAACTAGATGGGCTTTAACAACAATAACAACAACAATAAAACACTCATAAAAGAATAAAACATGACATTGGTTGGGTAAGGAGATGGGCTGGATCTAAGAGGAGTTGAGATAGGGGGATTGAGTATAATCAAAACGCACTGTATAAAATTATATAATTAATAAGATCTCACTTTAAAAATAGAATTGAGGTATAGGAGAATTATTTTTAAAGACTGAAATGCTGATAATTTTAGAATGGTATCCAAATTCAAGATAATGAATAATTTAAAATAGGGCCAGAAATGAATTAATTTTAATATGAACAAATTAGTAAGGCATATAAACAACAATTAAACAAATCATTTCATGAAGTTTACTTAATCTCCATAACAACTTTGTGAGGTTGACATTTGCTATTTTAATCTCAGTTTAAAAGGCATCAAATTCAGCTTAGGAGGGATAAAAACAAAATACCCATGAGTTTAAGATAAGGAAAAGCATTGATTCATGACTGGCCTGAGTGATTTACTTAATGTATACACTGAAAGCAGCTTTCTGACTTTCAACCATAAGGAATTCGACCTGGGTAGTCTTGGTTCCCCTCCATTGGGTGTCCTCAGTACAGGCATAAAAAGATATTTGCCTAAGCCTGCCAATCTGGAGAGACCATCTGTGTATAGACATGTCCCTCATCTTCTATAAAAGCTTGATGAATTCTTGTTATTGGCTGAACCATTTTTGAAATCATTTGAAGTGGAAGTTTCTGGTTGCTCTGAAGACTCAGTTGTGTCACATGGTGTTTTGCTGAAAGCTGTCTTGTGAGAGTGTGTGTGATGTTTTGCTGGGAGCACACATGTGACAGGGTAATGGTTGGGAGGAGTACAAAGAGAATCAGGAACAGTGGAAGGGGGCTACACCATGCAGTGGACTGCTTCGCCGATCTTTGATTTGCAGAGAGAAACATTCCAGAGAACTCGGGGTACTCTGGGTGATTCTGGCTGCTTTACCTGACTCACGCTAATTCAGTGGAGCCTTGTGGTTTCTGCTGGATCCTGCCACCACTACAGATTCATGTTGCTGTTTGGTGTTGGGCATTGGACTGGATTGCTGGTATCCTAACAACGCAAAGTGGAATTGTCCCAAGAAATTACGTCTAACTAGGCCCACAGCCTCTTTTTCCTTTCAACATTCTTTCTCCCCTTCCTCTGGGCACTGGGTTAGAAGTGAGGTGAAGTGGTTAAGAACCCTAAATGAAGTTTTGAAAAATCAACGCCTACAATCATTACAGGTCCTCTGTGTCATCCTATTCTCACCTGTACATTTTGGACTGGTCTCTACAAATGCTCATGTACCTGAATAGTTACTCTTGCCAGTTTTGCCAACTTCTAACCAACAAAAAAAGAGAATAGTTGTAAGGTTGTTATTTAAAGCCACTAATTATAGATAGAAGAATGGTGGTAGACAATTTCTTCACTAATAGAGAGGTACACTCAACACTCAAATCTTTCTGCTTCACAGAGTGGTGGTGGTGTCTGTTGTGGTTAACTTATAAGTATGGCCTAATAAATGTTTATTATTATGCTAATTATTATTATGATGGTGATGTTTTCTAACAAGCTGGCAACCAATTAAACACAGACACCCGATATATTTTATATGAGTTCTTACCGGGGCAAGGTAGATATTACCTACTAAGCTATCCTACAATAACTTCCAGTCTCCATCTCATTCCATCTGGTTTTTATAATTTCAGTCCGCACAGCTTCCCATCTACAGTTCCCAAATACTTGCTGTTATCACTTCTTCCCATGTGGAACTTCAGAATCCCTACTCTGGGCCATGTGGATCTATTACTATCCCATGGCAATTCTCCTCCCTGCTCTTCTTCCATCCTGTCTCTTTCTCTTTCCCAAGATTCTCTCTGTCTCCCAAAACCCAAGAACCTTAGCCATGCCTATCCCATTTGCCTGCCCAAGTATGTTGGCTTTTTATTGATCAAACAGGAATAAGTTCTTAGGAAAGATTACCAACATTTTAGGGCACAAAGCAAGCAGAAATTAGCATCAAAATGTATCAGACCAACCTACAACAGGGGTCACTTTCCTGCTCCCTTACAAACACACTAAATCAAGGAAATGCACTACAACGTCTTGATGTGGTAGCAAGCATTGTGCTGAGTACCATGAGATGAGTTGATCATATGTCAAGGCAGTATCCCGTAGTAACTATAAGAACTTGTGCTGTCTAAATAGCAACAGAGTCTCTTGGTGCTAGAATTAGGAGAAGAATTATGAAGAAAAGACCCAGAAAAAAAGAAACTGACAGTGTTTACAAGGTATGAACCTTGGGAGACTGATACTTGAAATCATGGAGTGAACCTAAGAACCAGTTCCTCAACACCAGAATGGAACATAAATAGAGCTTTTTCTCTCTGGGTAATCTTTAAAGTGGATCCATCTCACAGGCATTCCTGCAGTAGGTAGGTTCATTCCAAATCAAGTCACACCAGGCAGTTAATAGGGGCCCTAAGCTCCTATTAAACTAATTTTCAGCAGAAGGCCAAAGAAGAGAACTTGATCTTTGGAGCTTGGAGAAATCTGGCTTCATTAGTCTTGTTCTCTTCAGTTTTTACATGGATTGTTATTACAGATAAGGAATTTTCATAGGACTAACTCTCAACCCCATAGGCAGAGGGAGACTGTAGGGAGAATTCAGAGGACAAATATAAATAGGGGTAAATTGTAAAATAATTGAAATGTTGCAATGTGTCCTGGTAGAAAACATAAACAAAAGGAAAGGAAATGAAAACACAAGCACAAACAAAAACAAAGTCTCAGAAATATTGTTAAGCTTAAGGAAACACATGTCCATGGTTCGGTAACAGAGCATCCTCTGTAGGATGATGCCCAGAACACCGTTCCCTGGTGAGGTAAGCATCAGGCCTTTGATCCTGAGACAGAGCCCCAAGATTTTTCACATAATTGTTGTCCAAATATCCAGAATGATTTTCAGGAGGTTAACTATGCTCTGGGAAGGCTGATTACCCAGGACATGGAAGGCTCAAGCTAGACAATTAGGTAGAGCTCATGACACAGAAAGACACCAGCTCCCACCCATCTCTACATCAATATTAGTTTTATGATACATGCAGCGTCAGGGCAACTTGCCCATGTACTTCCCTGCATTTCTGTGATCTGCCTTTAGGACTGGTTTTCCAACCCAGGTATCTTGCCAGTGTAACTGTCACAACACCAGTAGGCCACATTGGAATAAAGCTTTGATATTCATTGTCCTTATGGTTCTTCCATCCAGTGGTAGTCTGAGAACTAGCTTGGCCACCTCCCAACTCAGCCAGTAGTTTCTAATGACATCCCTTTATTTTTACTTCTGTTCAATACATTATCCAGGCAGTATTAAAGCCCCTACTCTGTCATAAAAACATGAATTAACACTTGATAAATGAATAAAACAGGAAAATTACCAAAGAGTGTACAACTATATGTGACATAAATACTTTACATTAAATCACATAATCTAATTTAGAAACAATAAAAAAGTGCACAGAGCCATTATTGCTTGTTTAATTCAGTTCCTTTTAAGAGAATTAGAGCTATGCTAAACTTCCAGCCTTTTTATATTCAATATTTTCTAAAATTCTTCATTTTTTAAAACTGAAAGCATCATGGTTTAATGGAATTTTCAGATAGATTGTTTCATTGGAATTTCTTGCATGAGTTTATCAAAATAATCTACTAAATGTTGGCTAAAGAAACCACTTCTCAGAAGTCCACCTCTCTCTTTTATTGGTAAATATCTTATTATTCAGTGATATCCAACAAATCTGGCTTTGGTGGCATGAGCAATACCAGGAAAGGAAGATAATAAGCATTTTTACATCTTGCAATACTGTTTAGTAAAGTACTAACTTGACTCAAAACACAGAGGTTGATTAAGGATTTTGATATTTGAAAAATAATGATTGAGCTCCTATTTTAGCAAATAAAAGAATTAGGGATGAATACAGAAAGAGAATAAATGGCTGGAAATAATAAAACTCAGGGCTGAAATCAATAAAATAGAAATAAAAAGTACAATTCAAAGAATCAACAGAACCAAGAGCTGGTTCCTTGAGAAAAATCAGCAAGATAGACAAACCATTAATCAAACTAACTAAAAGGCAGAGAGACTCTATCCAAAGCAACAAAATCAGAAATGAAAAAGGAAACATAACAACAGACACTGAAGAAATACAAAGGATATTAGGTCTTACTTATATGCCACAAAATTTTAAAATCTAAAGGAAATGGACAATTTTCTTAATTGAGTCTACTTGCCAAAATTGAATCAAGATCAGGTAAACAAATTAAATAGTCCTATTTCTCCTACAGAAATAGAAACAGTCATTAATAGTCTCCCAACCTCTTTCTGGGTTAATTCACTCAGAAGCAGGTGGGAGACTATTAATGATGGTTTCTATTTCTGTAGGAGAAATAGGACTATTTAATTTATTGACCAAGGACTATACATGCAGTAAACATTGAACCCCGACCCAGATCTACCCAATGGACATTCTCCACAGTTGAGTGGAGAGTGAGAACTGAGTTTCACACAAACTCTGGTGCCCCATATTTGACCACGTCCCATTGATTGAGAGGCCTGGTGGCACTCAGAGGAAGGATAGCAGGCTACCAAGAACAGACTTGATACCCTATTAGCATATACAGGGGAGGAAGTCCCCCTCAGTCACAGTCATAGGAGAAGGCAGTAAGGGGAAAGTGGGAGGGAGGAATGGGAGGATACAAGGGATGGGATAACTATTGAGATGTAATATGAATGAATTAATAAAAAATATCTAAATCATAAAAAAATAGTCTCCCAACCAAAAAAAGCCCAGAGCCAGATGGTTTTAGCACAAAACTCTTCCAGACCTCAAAGAGGAGCTAATACCGATATGCTTCAAGCTACTCCATAAAACAGAAATGGATGGAACATTACCATCTCATTCTATGAGGCCACAGTCTCATTGATATCTAAACTTCACAAAGACCCAACAAAGAAAGAGACTTTCAGATCAAATTCTCTTACGAAAATTGATATAAAAATACCTAATAAGATAAAGGATTTAAGTTAATAGAGATGAGATATGATGGATATTGAATTTCATTCACAAATTTAGACCCAACAATATAGAAAAGATGTTTATATCAAGTTTGACAAATACAAATAGCCAAATCACTATGAATGTAACATGTATATAACTCCTGATTGTCTCATGGTTCTCCCTGTTGTATGTAGTTTGTTTTATTCATGTGTAATAAAATAAATATATATGTTTTATAAAAAAGGACAACATTTTCAATAAATGATGCTGGACAAACAATAAGCAGTAGAAAAATAAAAAAAAAAAAAACTCACAAACTGAATCCAAGAATACGTGAAAGATATCATTCACCATGACCAAGTAGGGTTCCTTCCAAGGCATGCAAGAATGGTTCAATATAGAAAAAGCTGTCAATGTCACCATATAAATAAGCTGAATGAAAAAAAAACATATGATCTTGCCTTAGATGCCAAAGAAGCATTTGACAAAATCCAACACCCATTCATGTTTAAAGTTTTGGAGAGATCAAGGATACAAGGCACATATCTAAACATTAAAAAAAAAAAAAAAAAAAAAAAAAAAAAAAGCAATATACAGCAAGCCAGTAGCCACATCAAATTAAATAGAGAGAAACTCAAGGAAATTCCGCTAAAATCAGAAACCAGACAAGGCTACCCATTTTCTCCAGTATAGTTCTTGAAGTTCTATCCAGATCAATAAGACAACAAAAGGAGATCAAGGGAATCAAACTGGGAAAGAAGGAAGTGAAATTATCCCTATTTGCACATGATATGATAGTGTACATAAGTGACCCCAAAATTCTACCAGAGACTCCTACAGCTGATAAAGACCTTCAGCGAAGTGGCTGGATACAAAATTAATGCAAGAAAGTCAGTAGGCTTCCTATATACAAATGACAATTGTGATGAGAAAGGAATTAGTAAAACTACAACTTTGATGATAGACACAAGCAATATAAAATATCTAAGAGTAACTCTCATCAAGCAAGTGAAAGATTGGTTTGAAAAAAAAAACTTCAAATCTCTGAAGAAGGAAAATGAAGATGACATCAGAAGATGGAAAGATCTCTCTTGTTCACGGATTGGGAGAATTAACACAGTAAAAATGGCCATATTACCAAAATAATTTACATATTAAATGCAATTCCTACCAAAATACCTACACAATTTTTAAAGACATTAAAAGATCAATTCTCGACTTCATATGGAAAAGCAAAAAACCCAGAATAGCTAAAACAATTCTACAATTAAAGAGACTCCAGAGAAATTGCCATACCTTATCTTAAGCTTTACTGTAGAGCAACAGTTATTAAAACAGCATGGTACTGGCATAAGAATAGACTGGTTGACCAATGGAATTGAATAGAAGACCCAGAAGTAAATCCACACACCTATGGAAACTTGATTTTTGACAAAAAAGCCTAATCTATTCAATAGAAAAAAAGGATAGCATATTCAACAAATGGTGCTGGTCTAACTGGATGTCTACATATAGAAAAATGCAAGTAGAGAAAAACTCAAGTCCAAGTGCATTTAAGACCTCAACATAAAACCAGAGACATTAAGTCTGTAAGAAGAAAAAGTGAGGAAGAACCTGGAACTCATTGGCACAGGAGATATCTTCCTGAACAGAACACCAGCAAGCCAGGCTCTATGGTCAACAATTAATAAATGGGACCTCATGGATCTGAGAAGTTTCTGTAAGGCAAAAGAGACTGTCATCAGAACAGTGCAACATCCTACACACTGGGAAAAGATCTTCACCAACTCTATATCAGACAAAGGTCTAATGTCCAAAATATATAAAGAGCATACCACCAAAATAAATAACCCAATTAGGAAATGGGGCTCAGAATTAAACAGAATTCTCGACAGAGGAATATTGAATGGCTGAGAAACACTTAAAGATATGCTCAATGTCCTTAGTTATCAAAGAAATGCAAATAAAATGATTCTGAGATTTCATCTTATACCCATTAGAATGGCTAAGATCAAAAATTCAAGTGACACCATAAGCTGGTGAGGATGTGGAGAAAGGTGAACACTCCTTCATTGCTGGTGGGAATGCAAACTTATACAACCACTTTGGAAATCAATCTAGGGCTTTCTCAGAAAACTGGTAATCGAGCTAACTCAAGACCCAGCTCTTCTACTTCTTGGAATATCTCCAAAAGATGCTCCACCACACAACAGAGGCATATGCTCAATCATGTTCATAGCAGCCTTATTTGTAATAGTCAGAATTTGGAAACAACCAAAATGTCCCTCAGTCAAAGAATGGATAAAGAAATTGTGATATATTTACACTAAGGAATACTACTTAGCTATTAAAAACAAGGAAATCTTGAAATTTGCAAGCAAGTGGATGGAACTAGAAATGATCATCCTGAGTGAGTTAATCCAGACCCAGAAAGATACACATGGTATATACTCACTTATATTTGGACACTAGTCCAACAGGGATGTGTCCTGAAAGTCTTCACTTAGCAGGAGATTGGGATAGATGCTGGGACTTCTTCCTATTGGGACTCCAGGTGAGAGAGGTATGGGAGAATGGGGAAATAGAAGGTTGCAGAGGGTCCTAGAAACCTATAAGAAGACCATCAAGGCTGGTAGATCTGGACCCAGGGGACTCGCTCAAACCACTGCACCAACAAAGGACAATGAATGCAGTAAACCTAGAACCCCTATTCAGATCTATGCAATGGACAGCACATTCTCCACAGTTGTGTGGAGATCAGCGACTGACTCTGACATGAACTCTTGTGTTCCTTATTTTACCACTTCCCCTTGGTGGGGAGGCCTGGTGGCACTCAGAGGAAGAGTAAGCAGACTAACAGGATGAGACTTGATAGGCTGTGATCATATGGTGTGGGGGGGGAGGTCCCCTTCTGTCACAGACCTAGGGGAGGGGAATAGGATGAAAGAGGGAGGGAGGGAGGGATGGGAAGATACAAATGAGGGGAAAACAATTGAGATGTAATCAGAATGAATTATTTTAAATTTTTTTTAAAAGGATGAATACAGAGCAGGGTCAGACTCATGATTCATAATTTCCACTGATACTACACCCCCCCCACACATACACACATACACACACACAGACACACACACACACACAGATACACAAACACAGACACACACACATGCACACACAGAGATACAGACACACACAGACACACACACACACACACAGGCTAGAAACAAGACATGACTTTTGAGCTGGACTTTTGAGGGTTGAGACAGCCAATATTAGTGGAAAAGATACAGATTTTTCTCTTTGGTTTGAAAAAGTTCTACTGCCATGAGATGCCAGCTGGAGATGGGGAGACCTTCACTTGCAGTGTATTTATGAAAATTAGCCCATGGCATAAAAGGTGAAGGGAAAGGGGGGATCAAAATTAGTGACAAGGATGTAGGGAGTGTGGGGACTGGGGAGATGATATGAGCAGCATCTGGGGCAGCTATGCCTGAAAATATCATCACAATTGATATACATATCTCTATGTGTTAACTTTAAAAAATAAGAACAAAATATACTGAAAAAAGAAACTGAATTGAGAATGATTATGAAAAGTTGATTCTCCTATTAAATACGTGTTTCTAGAAAACTTTGGTGATATGTTTCTTCCTAAAGACACCAGGTAAATGAAAAAGTAATTTTAGAAACAAAGGTTAACAGAAACATTTCTCTTTTCTCTATTCACAGCTTAAATCAATGAAGATTATGTGTGCTTGTGCTTATGAAGATGTTCATATTGAATTCAGCTATTATTTTTGAAACTTATTCTAATTACATTAAAACAATAATTGTACCTTTAGTTATTCAATATATAAGGAACATAAAATATAGTGTATGATTGATCTTAAAATATGCCTTTGTTTCCTTTGGAGACAGGGTCTCACTGTATAACTCTGGTTCGTCTGGAACTTGCAATGTAGACCAGACTGGCCTCAAACTCAGAGATTCCACTATTTCTGCCTCCCAAGTCTTGGGATTAAAGGCATGTGCTGCAGTATCAGGCTTAAAATGTACTTCTCGGAGCAACACAGAGATGTAAAATATTATAAGCTTTCATATGTCTCTAAACTATAAAATATTCATAAAGAACTTTGTCTAAAATTACCAAGAGTATTAACAATTCACTTTACCAGACACTTTTTAATTTTGGCAGTGTCTTATATGGATAATTTTTAAATTTTACCTTAGTATGTAGTATTGCATTGACTGTGTCTTTGACAAAATAGTGTATACAAACTGAAGAGTGAACAGAGAATAAGGGATCTCAGTCTACCATGGTGAGGGAGGCATGGCCACTGAGTAGCAGTGACGGGCTCCTTGAGGGGTTGTTCACAATACTGTAAGAAGAAAACAAGTGGACTGGCACCCGCAAGGCCCCCTCTCCCTCCTCAGTGAGGTGTCTACATGCAACAGGTAACTAACTGAGGGAAGACTTAGAATAACACGTTTCAGTGACTTTTACTAAAGATTCATTAAGTACATATTTGATGACAGCATTGGCTGTTAACTACTTTGAAACCCGTGTAAATGGTGCACTGTTTATTTTTAATGGGAAGTATTTCTTAAAAGAGAAATATATATATATATATATAATTGCTTTGGCCTTTCCAAAGCCCAACTACAGATACTTCTGCAAAGTCATCTTGTCTCAGAAACTCCATAAAGAAGAAGAAGAAGAAAAAAAAAATTTTTTTTTTCCTGACATTAATTTTTTTTAAAGGAGAAATTAGAAAACTTTCCAAATGTGGAGAAATCCAGTAAAAGAGGAGACATGCCGGCAATGAGACTCACTTTTATAGTATGGCCACAGTCTTCTTGGCTGCTCTCACCATGGAGAACTAATTTCTAATTAGACTGAACACGGCATAAGGTCTACAACACACAATGACTGTACCACTTCAAATCTGCTTTGGGCCTCTCGCGGCGTGTCTGCCTGGTGGGGTGAGGAAGCAGGCCTGGCCAAGGCAACAGCAGTCAGCAGCGCTCTGCTCAAACTCCAAGAGCTTTCAAAACACCCCACACCTCTAATGCCGTAGATAAACATTTTATCTCTCCACTTTTGATAGCATATAATTTTCAGCCTTTGATCTCATGTAATTTAAGGTGTGGTAAGATGGATTTTGGCAGGGGCAGGCGAGGGAAAAGCAAGGTTTAGCACTTCGGTTCCTGGAGATTCACATCCCAGACATGGGCTTGGCAAGCCCGGGGCCTGTATAGCCAGTTCCACTACAGGAAATAAAAGAGGTGCTATTTAAAGGAAAGAACTTGGGTTAGAATGGAATCGCTGCTGTAAAAGATGTTCATCTCACACTGCCATATGGGCTCTTGGAACTTTTCCCATGTATATTAGCTGTGCTCTTGGCACTCGGATTGCTTTTGGCTCTGTGAAGCGCAATTGCTGCTTTGAAGCTTGAAGGTAATGTCACGCGGCCACACCTTTGCCGCGGGAAAAAAAAAAAGTCATTGACAATTTCAACAAAAAGACCTGTGTGAAAAGCTCAACTATCTCATCTGTCTTGGAGTTCCAGTATATAACTACACATTCCGAGACAGCTGCGCGTGATTAGGATTTGAGACGGAAGCGTCCATTGATTTGTATGAGTAATAAAAGGAAGATTTCTTTTCATTTTAGAAAATTACACAAAACAAACACAGCATCTACCAAATTCCAGTGACCTGGAAGATGCTGTACTACTGGAAAGAATTCTGTGGCCACATATGAATAAGTTCTCAGCGAGTTCATTACCCCACAGCATTGTAAAACCCTGCAAGGGCACCATGCATAGTCATTCCTTTATGCATCCATCCACTCATTCAGAAAATTACCAACCCGGAGATCCAGGCTTGTGATCACTTCCTGCTCTTGCAGAGTACCCAGCCCCTTCACTGCAACTCACAGCCTCCCGTAACTCTCGTTCCAGGGGGTCTGATGTGTTCTCTCTTAGCCACCAGGGGCAAAGTATGTACGTGGTGCACATGTCTCCATGAAGGCAAGACACTCACAAATAAAAATGAAATCTAAACAACTGTTTGAAGTTAAATAATATACCAACCATATTCCATAGACTAGACACCGTTTTTAGTTTGGGGTATTGCCCTAGTCCTTTTAGTCTATGGCCCATAAAGACACAAACTATATACTTTAACAATTACGGAGTCTTTATTTGTTTTAGGGATAAGAGTATGGGCAGGTTTCAGGCAAAGAGAAGGCTCATCTTGTAAACTGTAACGGGGCAGGACTCTGCCGTGTTCCATAAGCGCTTCAGTCGCATGGAGACTGCCACCTCTTTGTCACCCATTGCCCTCCCCAGATCTCAACCTTCCAGTTACCACCACCCTTATCTTTCACCACTGAGAGTCTTATTCTTGGCACTTGGAGCTGCTTTTGGATCTATTATGAGCAACTGCTGCCTTAGGTCTCCTATTTAAATTTTCCAATCATATAATTTTTTTTTCCTGACTGGAAAATGGTCAGTATTTCAAATAGTAAAATAACATAAATGTTTTCATATTTTATTTTTTTATTTCATAATTTATTCAGTATTACCTTCCTTCCTCTGATCAGTATAAATAAAACAAACAAAACTAACACATGCGTTTTCCTCTAGTATATTTGTTACTATTGATATTTAGTAATTTGGGATTATACTAGATATAAATAATGGAGTAAATTTAAATTACATCTTATTTTAATAGTCTATACAATATTTTTTATAGTTTGTTGAGCAACAATTTTCTAATTTTTCAAACTCCACAAATAGCTATTGGTAAATGCAGATTTACTCAAGGACAAATGCAGATTTTATGTACATGTAGCTTTAATTCTTATATATTACTAACTTGAATGTGATTGACGTTACATTATTAATAGTACATTCCATTTTCCAGGGTATTATTGAGGTTTTTTTCCTTAATAGCCTCTCAACTGCTTGTGAGAATATATTATTATCAATATATAATATAATATAATATAATATAATATAATATAATATAATATAATATAATATTTGGTTACATGTGCTGGGATTACAGGTATGTACCATCACACCCTGCTTAAATTCTTTAAAACTGTCATACTTGCATTCAAAGTATTTTGGTTACCTCTATCACTCACCCAACACATTCACCCTTGTCCCGGTTCGCTCCTTAATTTTGTCTTCTTTATTTTACCAATAGCTCCTCAGCTGTGGCTTGGGCCCCATGACTCCTCCCCCTGGGCCCCATGACTCCTCCCCCTGGGCCCCATGACTCCTCCCCCTGGGCCCCATGACTCCTCCTCCTGGGCCCCATGACTCCTCCCCCTGGGCCCCATGACTCCTCCCCCATCCAAGGTGACTGTTGACCACCTTGATTGTGAACAACGAAAGTTATCGTTTTCTATTCACAAACACAAAAGCCCCAACGTATCCAGGAAAGCAGCGCTCTCAAGAGTCCCCACAACTCCTGGCATTTACAATCTTTCTGTGTCTTCTTTTTTATAATAAAATATATGTCTGTTTGCATTTTCTATAGAAATAATTTTGCACTTTGTAAACAATAAACTGCCATTTCTTCTTAAACTTCATACATTTTTCTCATAGTTTTACAATGTTGACTCTGTGTAAATTTGTCAACATTCTCATCCTGCTAATGATGCACAGATTATTTGACTTATTAGGTTTAGATTTATTCATGTCTCATATATAATAAAACTAATTTTGACAATAGTTTTTCTTTCTTCTATTATCTTTATAATTGACATAAAGGAGCAGAAGAGGTGGCTGAGAGGTTAAGAGTATTTGCTTGAAGAGGACCTGGGTTCAGTTCCCAATACCCACATGGTAACTCACAACAATCTGTGTGCCCAGTGGTCTCTTATCCTCTTCTGACCTCCTTGTGGTGTTCATACATACAAGCAAGCAAAATGCCCCTGCAAATTAAAAAAATCTTAAAAAAAAAAAAACAATCTGCATGAGCTTGTGCCAGACATCAAAAGTCTACAGAGTTCTATATTCATTAGTATGTATGTAAAACAAATTATGTGCATAAAATATACATAGATACATAGTTTATCTGCATATATACATATGCAAGATATGATGTCTCAAGATGCCTTTACAGAAGGCATGCAGGAATGATTTTACGCAGAGAAGAATTTGACTACTTATGTAAGCTTTTGAATTGGCATGAGACTCTAGTTTTCCAATATGTCTTGAGTAACATATATTTAGGAATTCATCGGTTTAATCTAAAGTTTCAAGCTTATTGGCATACAGTTTTTAAAAAAGTCTTTATTTTCTTTCTTAAGCACATAACATTTAAGTTCTGAGTTTTCTACTTCCAAATATTTGTGCCTCTCTTTCTCTTTGTTCTAACTCACCCTTCTTGTGCCAGTTCTGAGTCTTTTCAAGGAGCCAAGTCTTGGTTTAATTGGTCCCTTGTAGTACAAGTTCTAGTTTGGAATTTCATAAAACTTTGCTCTTATATTTATTATTTACTCTATCTATAGTCTTTGATTGATTATGTCCATATTTTATTGTTGTTAATCACATTTACTTATTTATACCTATGTCTATGTGTGAATATGATTGAACAAAATGGTAGGTCTTGAGGTTAAAGGACAGATGTGGACATTGTTTCTTTCCTTCTAGCATGTAGGTTTCAGGGATGGAACTCTGGTCATCAAGCTTAGCAGCAAGCAACACTGCCTACTGAGCCACCCCTCTGATCCTTGTTTTATTTTGCATTTCCTTGATATTGACTTATAATGAATTTAAATAATATTTTACTAATTCTTTAAGAAATTATTACAATGTTCTTTTTATAATATCAAGCACTATTCCTTTCCTAAGTCCTCCCAAAGCCAC